>NC_090730.1:90188403-90488403 GCF_036898095.1 Palaemon carinicauda | reverse complement strand
GTCGTCAAAGATGAGAATGTCATCGACAACCTTGACACATTTCTTCATACCCTGGAGAGCTAGGTCGCCGCGGTAACAGTAGGCGTCGCCGGTGGCAGCGAAGCCCATAGGTCCTCGGCAATGCTGGAAGCGTCCATAAGGAGTAATGAAAGTGGTGAGATGACGGTCCTGCTCCGCTAGCTCCATCTGCCAGTAACCGTGTAGAGCGTCCGCAGTGGTGAAGAATTTGGCTGTGGGATCGACGGTACGAACAGCAGCCATGGGTGTGGGCGAAGGGTGGGCTGGTCTGGAGACTTGAGTGTTCAGCTTGGTGAGATCCACTGTGATGCAAACTCCTTTTGCCTTTGGGGCGACGACTAGAGGGTGGCACCATTCCGAAGGCTCGTCTCCACAAGGCTTGATGATACCCTGCTGGACCATAGAATCTAGTTCTATCTTGACAGGTTCGCGGAAAGCATAGGGAATCTGCCGTGGGGTGTGAATGGCGAAAGGAACAGCGTCCTCTTTAAGGTGAATTTTCATTGGAGGTCCTGCCATCGACCTCAGTGGAGCTGCTTTAAGGTCCTCCTTAGACACAAGCACATCAGGGAAGGTTCTAAGGAAATACTCTCGGGCCTCAGCAGGGGTCGAGTTGGCGTGGAGGGGTAGATCCTTACATCGGTTCACGTGGACGACCTGTAGGGTGGGCCGTGGAAAGTCTGGCGGTATGATGGCCAACTCCTTGCAGTGTGCGTAGGACAGGAGTGGCATCTGGACACCTTCATGGACTTGGATCATGGCATGACAGGATCGGTTGGCCAAAGACAGAGTGGCCTTAAGGGTACCTAAAGCTGGTGTCATCTGTGATCCATCTGCTGTGAGTGTCACTGAGGTGGCAGAACATTGTAGCTCATTCCTGTTGATTTGCAGCAGTTCCAAGTGCTGAGGACCCATCACTGATACGTCAGCTCCTGTGTCTGGAAGCATCATAATCTTGGATGTCTCACCCTTGTAGGTGAGGTCGAGGGAGACGGGTACCGGTGAAGGGCAAGTTGTTGTGGAAAGGGCCTCAACCTTGCGACAATTTGAAAGCCTGCTGGAGGGGAGCGTGGCTTTGGGTGGGCCGCCCTGCTTGGCATTCATCTGCTGTCGGCAACATCTGTCGTAGTGACCCACTCGGCCACAGTGTCTACACGTGGCCTTGTTGGCAGGACACTTTGAAGTCTTCTTCCAGTGTCCCTTGCCGGCACAGTTTCCACATATGCTGTCAGCAGCTGGACACTTTTCTGTAGAGCCGTGCTTTTTTGTGCAGGAAAGGCATGAAGTGTCCCTGTTAAAGTTTGGGTGGGAAGTAGCACCTTTGCTGCCATGTCCTTTGGTTTTCTTGTAAGTAGAGACAGCACACAATTTAGAAGGAGGGGCACGTATGGCGGTGGTGGCTGTCCTTGTGGCCTCATAGGAGCGACATTCATTGACCATGGTGGCCAAAGAAGCTGAGGTGTCCAGGGCAATAAGTTTTTGTGTGAGCTCCTCATCTCTGACTCCCATGATGATGATCATCTTAAGCTGAGTTTCCTCACAAACTGCACACTGGCCAGGACAGACGTCGATTTCCTCTGCTACGTGCTTCAGTCTGACGTAGAACTCACTGAAGCTTTCCCCTTCCCTCTGTTTGCAGGAAAGCAGGTCCCTGCAACGTAAAGCTTCATTTCGCAGGTTCTTGATGTGTTCCTGGAGAACATTTAAAACTTCCTCCACACTCCGATCTGTGTCTGGTGACACATTGAGTGTGTGTTCCAGTATTCTTTGAGTCTCCAGGCTGAGGCACATACGAAGTTGTATTAGCTGCTTCCTGGTAGATAAAGTCCCTAGGTCCACCATCACACTGTAGTCATCCCAGCGTCTATGCCATTCCCTAAACACTTGGTATGTGGCATCGGGACGTAAGGGCGGTGGGGTCTGGGCGATGGCTTTCTGTGGGAGTGGGTGCTGGGAACTTGAAGGCACTGACGATTGAGTAGGAAGTTGTTGCGAGTCCGGTGGTGTTGCTTGCTGGTGGCCAGGGTTCACCATGAGTAGCTGCAACAGGGCGGTGAAACGCTGGGCTTCCTCCTCTCTTCTTAGGTTGTCCTCTTGGCGACGTAGTTCTTCCTCGTGGCGACGTTGATCCTCCTCTCTCCGACGTGTAGCCAACTCGGCCTGTCGAGATTCCTCCAGGTACTTGATAAGGAGCCTTAACTCCCCACCTGTAGCTGTTGGAGGCGGTATAGTCAGGTGTGGTGAGAGTAAAGGCAGGGTTTCCATCGTTGAGAAGGCTGGTGGGGTTCGACGGTCTGTTGGTGAGCCTGGGTGTGAAGGCAACTGGCGGTCTTCATTGTCCTGGTCATGTTGCATATCCCCAGACTCGTCTTGATATGAGGTAGTCGACATGACGAAACGTTTTCAGCTGTCACCCACAGTTTAAATGAAAAGATAAAAAGATAAAAGAGACTTTCTACCGTTTTTATTTTAAAAATTACTGTAAATAGAGTGGCAAATGGCAACTGGGGAGGAGCATGGGAGGGCTCCTGGGAGGTGGGGAGTAGCGGCGGGTAGGCTGGGCAGCGGCCACTGGCAGTGCGTTTCCGGTGATGAAAGAGGGTGGATACACCTCGCTTTCTTGTGATGAGTAGGGGTAAAAGGGTTCTTATATGGGCATGAAGGGCTCGACACACAAGAGAAATATTACCCACTAACATAAAATCACTAACACCACACTGCACTGGCACTGCATGAACGGTTCGCAAACAAAGCACAGACACTGTAAAATCCACTTGTAGTCGAGGGGAAATGGGCAATGGCGGCTCGATGCAAATGCTGGATTCCGGTGTTCCCTTAAAATGCTGAACGGTTTAGTCACTGCGCCATGGTGATAGGTGATGATGTCTTGTAGATGAAGACAGATGATTACAGAGATGGAGAAGTAAAATCCCGAGTCGTAGATTACATTTATTCCACACAGCAAGGGGTTATGAACAGTGGTGCTCTGCAAGGCGTACAGCTCGTGCCAAGAGAAGCAAGACGACTATCTATGCGCATGCACGGAGTGCTGACAGTGCGACTCATGCGCATGCGTTTGCAACGGACAGAATTTATGAATAGTAAAGGGTACATATATGAAAGATAATATATACAATAATCTACATTCATATAGACAATTTTTTTTCTACGAAGCTCATACATGCCTTATTGTTGTAGATGCGCTTAGTAAGTATATAGAAGTGGAAATAGAGCAAGGTACGAGTGCAAATGAAACAATTGACGCTTTGCGTTTGGTGTTTTCAATTAAGGGGTTGTATGACACACTCGTATCAGATAATGCTTCGTGTTTCACCAATTGTAAATTTAAACAGTCTGGAGAACAATGGCATTATTCATATAACTCCGCCTCCCTATTCACCGGCTAATAATGGTCAAGCAGAGAGGGGGTTAAGGGCTGTAAAAGATTTACTTAAGAAAAATCAAAGTGGTGAATCATTCAAAGCATGCTCGGCTCAAGTTTTATTCCATTGTCGTACTGTGTCACATTCTGTTACTAACATTCCTAATAAACCATCTTGTGAATTCAAGCAAATAAATAAATTTGAGGTAGGTGATAAAGTTCTGGCACTTAACTTGAGAGATGGTCCCAAATAGTTTCATGGTAGGCCTATAATTGTTTAGAAATTAGGTGTAAATGTGTATTATGTTTATGTTCGGTGTCAATGACCAATGTCAGGATGCCAGAGAACTTCAAATCATTTATTCATTCATTCATGTTCAGGAATGGAATGTTATATGGAAACGACTCTAACCAACTATTGTCAATTATAGGTTCGGAACAAAAGAAAAGCACCAATAATGAGTTCAGTTGTGTATCATCCTATAATGAATTACCTTCTCATCACGAGGTGCCTCACACTGAGGGACCTGGAGAAACCCAAACATAGAATAAGGCCAAACATAGAATAAGGCCAAACATAGAATAAGGTAAGGTAACAAATAATCCAACCTTATATTGTTCTTGAGTCCCCTTCCAATGTTATGCCTCACAATAAATGTGCCAACTATTAGGGTCTCTAGTGATATTCCTGTAACAGATGTGCCTCCTATCAGGAACTCAGCTAGAAATAAATAACCTATGATACATTATGGTTATGATGAATATTAGAGATAATATGGTGTGTGCTCATTGTAATGATTGCCAAGGTTATCCTTCCATTATAATATTGTTTTATTTTGTGTTTTCATTTAGAGAGGAGCAATTATTGTATATTACTTAAGTATAGCTTAGATTATAATCAACTCCATTTTCTGTTATTGTAGCGACGTTTTCATTACGTCATGCTTACGGCGGTTGGGCCGTTGAATTTCAAAAGAGGATCTGCCTCAGTGAGCTAGAGAATACATCTCTTGTCAGGCACTCGTCTTTCCATAACATTTTATAACGAATACAAAATAAACTGGAGTAATTAAGAAGTTTGAAGATTTATTACACACTTTAACACTTTAATGATTAAATACTAAATGAAATTTACATAAAATTAATTGACACACTTACGTGATTTTTAGCTAACACAAAGTAATCGAACAATTAAACTAAAATAAACACATTTCACTGTTTGCAACTAAATCTCACAGGGCCAGTTACAAAGATTTATATTAAACACCTAATTATAATGATACAATACACTTTAAATATTATTCAATTGCTTTATCAGCGTTTGAAAATACTACACATGATATGCGTTGGGTAAAACACTTATTCACTTTGGAGAGGGCACACACTTGAGGCACTTGCCAAGAGAGGCGAACTTTGGCTCTTACATTGGGACAGGCTGGATCTCTTTTGCTGCTAAGCAAGGTTGCCAACTAAGTCTATCGAACATTAGAACTATCCTCGCTTGCAAGGCAACCATCTCTCACCTAAATCCGCCCACCTACTTCCCCGAAACAAAAAAAAAAATATAAAACTAACTCTGGGGTTTTAGAGAACATTCCAACCACGTGGAAATACAACATGATGCAATACATCATAAAGAAATTACATAAGCCCTTGTTCATAACTCGAATGTTTCGTACAGCACACTTAATCGAGTTACATAAGACTTCGTAAAATAAAAAATATGGGAAATAAAAACGCAAATTAGCATACACTAACTTGAATGAAAAATACAAATAAATAAATGACAAAAGTCTGCTTTGTAGGAATATATATATATATATATATATATATATATATATATATATATATATATATATATATATATATATATATATATGTATATGTATATATATACATATATATGTATATATATATATATATATATATATATATATATATATATATATATATATATATATGTATATATACATAGATACATATATATATATATATATATATATATATATATATATATATATATATATATATATATATATATATATATATATATATATATATGTATATCCATACTTATATGTATGTAAATATATATATATATATATATATATATATATATATATATATATATATATATATATATATATATATATATATATATTCAAATAAGCCATATATATTTTTGATATATTAATGTCTGGATTCTCTTAACGACCTCGGGATCAGGGCCCCAGGCGAAATCTCACAAAGACAAGAGCTTGGCTCCGGCCGGGAATCGAACCCTGGTCGGCAAGCTTATATAGACAGTGACTAACCCATTCGGCCACGAAGAAAGATAAAAGTCAATGACAATTCTACTGTACTTATACCTGTCGAATTCAGGTATTTTGTACTTAGAATTGAAATCAACCCATCTTCACCATCGTAGCTAATTGGTAGTTTGTTACTTGGCATTCAATTAATGATAAATTTTGCACATTTTTACGTGTTTTTCATATTCAAATAAGCCATATATATTTTTGATATATTAATGTCTGGATTCTCTTAACGACCTCGGGATCAGGGCCCCAGGCGAAATCTCACAAAGACAAGAGCTTGGCTCCGGCCGGGAATCGAACCCTGGTCGGCAAGCTTATATAGACAGTGACTAACCCATTCGGCCACGAAGAAAGATAAAAGTCAATGACAATTCTACTGTACTTATACCTGTCGAATTCAGGTATTTTGTACTTAGAATTGAAATCAACCCATCTTCACCATCGTAGCTAATTGGTAGTTTGTTACTTGGCATTCAATTAATGATAAATTTTGCACATTTTTACGTGTTTTTCATATTCAAATAAGCCATATATATTTTTGATATATTAATGTCTGGATTCTCTTAACGACCTCGGGATCAGGGCCCCAGGCGAAATCTCGCCTGGGGCCCTGATCCCGAGGTCGTTAAGAGAATCCAGACATTAATATATCAAAAATATATATGGCTTATTTGAATATGAAAAACACGTAAAAATGTGCAAAATTTATCATTAATTGAATGCCAAGTAACAAACTACCAATTAGCTACGATGGTGAAGATGGGTTGATTTCAATTCTAAGTACAAAATACCTGAATTCGACAGGTATAAGTACAGTAGAATTGTCATTGACTTTTATCTTTCTTCGTGGCCGAATGGGTTAGTCACTGTCTATATAAGCTTGCCGACCAGGGTTCGATTCCCGGCCGGAGCCAAGCTCTTGTCTTTGTGAGATTTCGCCTGGGGCCCTGATCCCGAGGTCGTTAAGAGAATCCAGACATTAATATATCAAAAATATATATGGCTTATTTGAATATGAAAAACACGTAAAAATGTGCAAAATTTATCATTAATTGAATGCCAAGTAACAAACTACCAATTAGCTACGATGGTGAAGATGGGTTGATTTCAATTCTAAGTACAAAATACCTGAATTCGACAGGTATAAGTACAGTAGAATTGTCATTGACTTTTATCTTTCTTCGTGGCCGAATGGGTTAGTCACTGTCTATATAAGCTTGCCGACCAGGGTTCGATTCCCGGCCGGAGCCAAGCTCTTGTCTTTGTGAGATTTCGCCTGGGGCCCTGATCCCGAGGTCGTTAAGAGAATCCAGACATTAATATATCAAAAATATATATGGCTTATTTGAATATGAAAAACACGTAAAAATGTGCAAAATTTATCATTAATTGAATGCCAAGTAACAAACTACCAATTAGCTACGATGGTGAAGATGGGTTGATTTCAATTCTAAGTACAAAATACCTGAATTCGACAGGTATAAGTACAGTAGAATTGTCATTGACTTTTATCTTTCTTCGTGGCCGAATGGGTTAGTCACTGTCTATATAAGCTTGCCGACCAAGGTTCGATTCCCGGCCGGAGCCAAGCTCTTGTCTTTGTGAGATTTCGCCTGGGGCCCTGATCCCGAGGTCGTTAAGAGAATCCAGACATTAATATATCAATAATATATATGGCTTATTTGAATATGAAAAACACGTAAAAATGTGCAATATTTATCATATATATATATATATATATATATATATATATATATATATATATATATATATATATATATATATGTATATATACATATGAATACACACACACACACACACACACACACACACACACACACATATATATATATATATATATATATATATATATATATATATATATATATATATATATATATATATATATGTGTGTGTGTGTGTGTGTGTGTGTGTGTGTATACATATATGAGTATATAGATATATTTATATATATAAATATATATATATATATATATCTATATCTATATATATATATATATATATATATATATATATATATATATATATATATATATATATATATATATATATATATATATATATATATATTATGGGTACACCAGCAATTTCATCCACACAAAGCCGAATTGTCTTTCACGGCAAACTCCCAAAGCTCTGTAGTTAATAGTACACTGTGTGGCAATTTGCTACAACTGCCTCGCTAATTGGGGTCGCGATTATCATCATTGCTATCATTATTATCATCACCATCATCAGCAGCAGCAGCAATCGAAATTTCAATTAGTCCGGGACATCAACAATTATATAATTCTGATCTGTCGCATCAAGTTCTTGATCAAAAGCCAAGTCATCAACAACTATATAATTCTGAGCAATCGCATCAAGTTCTTTATTATAAGACAAGTCATAAAAAATTATATAATTCTGATCAGTCGTATCAAGTTCTTTATCATAAGCCAAGTCATCGACAATTATATAATTATGAGCAGTCCTATATAATTCTTTATTATAAGACAAGTCATAAAAAATTATATAATTCTGAGCAGTCGTATCAAATTCTTCATCATAAGCCAAGTCATCAACAATTATATATTTCTGAGCAGTCGTATCAAATACTTAATCATAAGCCAAGTCATCAACAATTATATAATTATGAGCAGTCATATCAAATTCTTTATTATAAGACAAGTCGTCAACAATTATATAATTTTGAGCAGTCGTTTCAAGTTTTTTAATATAAGTTAAGTCATCAACAATTAAATAATTCTGATCAGTCATATCAAGTTCTTTATCACAAGCCAATTCATCGACAATTATATAATTATGAGCAGTCATATCAAGTTCTTTATCATAAGCCAAGTCATCAATAATTACATAATTCTGATCAGTCATATAAAGTTCTTTATCATAAGCCAGGTCATCAAATATTATATAATTATGAGCAGTCGTATCAAGTTCTTTATCAAAAGCCAAATCATCAACAATTCTATAATTCTGATCAGTCATATCAAGTTCTTTATCAAGAGCTAGGTCATCAACAATTATATAATTATGAGCAGTCGTATCAAGTTCTTTATCATAAGCCAAGTCATCAGCTATTGTTTGATTCTGAGCAGTCGTATCAAGTTCTTTATCAAAAGCCAAGTCATCAACAATTATATAATTATGAGCAGTCGTATCAAGTTCTTTATCATAAGCCAAGTCATCAACAATTATATAATTATGAGCAGTCGTATCAAGTTCTTTATCATAAGCCAAGTCATCAACTATTGTTTAATTCTGAGCAGTCGTATCAAGTTCTTTATCATAAGCCAAGTCATCAACTATTGTTTAATTCTGAGCAGTCGTATCAAGTTCTTTATCATAAGCCAAGTCATCAACAATTATATAATTCTGATCAGTCGTATAAAGTTCTTTATCATAAGCCAAGTCATCAACTATTGTTTAATTCTGAGCAGTCGTATCAAGTTCTTTATCATAAGCCAAGTCATCAACAATTATATAATTATGAGCAGTCGTATCAAGTTCTTTATCATAAGCCAAGTCATCAACAATTATATAATTCTGATCAGTCGTATCAAGTTTTTTATCAAAAGCCAGGCCATCAACCATTATAAAATTATGATCAGTCGTATCAAGTTCTTTATCATAAGCCAAGTCATCAACCATTATATAATTCTGATCAGTCGTATCAAGTTCTTTATCATAAGCCAGATCATCAACAATTATATAACTCTGATCAGTGGTATCAAGTTCTTTATCATAAGCTAAGTCATCAACAATTATATAATTCTGATCAGTGGTATCAAGTTCTTTATCATAAGCCAAGTCATCAACAATTATATAATTCTGATCAGTTGTATCAAGTTCTTTATCATGAGCCAAGTCATCAATAATTATATAATTCTGATCAGTCGTATCGAGTTCTTTATCATAAGCCAAGTCATCAACAATTCTATAATTCTGATCAGTGGTATCAAGTTCTTTATCATAAGCCAAGTCATCAACAATTATATAATTCTGATCAGTCGTATCAAGTTCTTTATCATAAGCCAAGTCATCAACAATTATATAATTCTGATCAGTCGTATCGAGTTCTTTATCATAAGCCAAGTCATCAACAATTCTATAATTCTGATCAGTGGTATCAAGTTCTTTATCATAAGCCAAGTCATCAACAATTATATAATTCTGATCAGTCGTATCAAGTTCTTTATCATAAGCCAAGTCATCAACAATTATATAATTCTGATCAGTTGTATCAAGTTCTTTATCATGAGCCAAGTCATAAATAATTATATGATTCTAATCAGTCGTATCAAATTCTTTATCATAAGCCAAGTCATCAACAATTATATAATTCTGATCAGTCGTATCAAGTTCTTTATCTTAAGCCAAGTCATCAACAATTCTATAATTCTGATCAGCCGCATCAAGTTCTTTATCATAAGCCAGCTCATCAACAATTATATAATTATGAGCAGTCGCATCAAGCTCTTTATCATAAGCTAGGTCATCAATAATTATATAATTATGATCAGTCATATCATCCTCTTTATCATAAGCCAAGTCATTAACAATTTTATAACTTTGATCAGTTGTATCAAGATCTTCATCATACCCCAAGTCATGAATAATTATATAACTCTGAGCAATTGTATCAAGTTCTTTATCATAAGCCAAGTCATCAATAATTATTGAATTCTGATCAGTCATATGAAGTCCTTTATTATAAGCAAAGTCATCAACAATTATATAATTATGAGCAGTCGTATCAAGTTCTTTATCTTAAGCCAAATCATCAACAATTATATAATTCTGATCAGTTGAATCAAGTTCTTCATCATAGGCCAAGTCATCAACAATTATATAATTATGAGCAGTCGTACCAAGTTCTTTATCATAAGCCAAGTCATCAACAATTATATAATTCTGATCAGTCGTATTAAGTTCTTTATCATAAGCCAAGTCATCAACAATTATAATATTCTGATCAGTCGTATCAAGTTCTTTATCATAAGTCAAGTCATTAACAATTTAATAACTCTGATCAGTTGTATCAAGTTCTTTATCATAAGCCAAGTTATCAACAATTATATAATTCTGAGCAGTCGTATCGAGTTTTATATCATAACCTAAGTTATCAACAATTATATAATTCTGATCAGTCGTATGAAGTTTTTATCATAAGCCAAGTCATCAACAATTATATATTTATGAGCAGTCGTATCAAGTTTTTCATCATAAGCCAAGTCATCAACAATTATATAATTCTGATCAGTCGTATCAAGTTCTTTATCAAAAGCCGAGTTATCAACAAATATATGATTATGATTAGTCGTATCAAGTTGTTTATCATAAGCCAAGTCATCAAAAATATAAAATTCTGATCAGTCTTATAAAGTTCTTTATCAAAAGCCAAGTCATCAACAATTATATAATTCTGATCAATCGTATCAAGTTCTTTATCATAAGCCAAGTCATCAACAATCATATAATTATGATCAGTCGTTTTAAGTTCTTTATTATGAGCCAAGTCATCAATAATCATATAATTGAGATCAGTCGTATCAATTTCTTTATCATAAGCCAGGTCATCAACAATTATACAATTATGAGCAGTGTATCATGTTCTTTATCATAAGCAAAGTCATCAACAATTATATAATTATGAGCAGTCGTGTCATATTCTTTATCATAAGCGAAGTAATCAACAGTTATATAATTCTGATCAGTCATATGAAGTTCTTTATCAAAAGCCAAGTCATCAATCATTATATAATTATGATCAGTCATATCAACTTCTTTATTATAAGCCAAGTCATCAACAATTATATAATTTTGATCAGTCGTATCAAGCTATTTATCATAAGCCATGTCCTCAACAATTATATAATTCTGATCAGTCGTAACAAGTTCTTTATCATGAGCCAATTCATCAATAATCATATAATTGAGATCAGTCGTATCAATTTCTTTATCATAAGCCAGGTCATCCACAATTATATGATTATGAGCAGTCGTATCATGTTCTTTATCATAAGCCAAGTCATCAACAATTATTTAATTATGAGCAGACAGATCAAGTTTTTTATCATAGGCCAAGTCATCAACAATTATTTAACTATGAGCAGTCGTATCAAGTTTTTTATTATAAGCCAAGTCATCAAAAATTATATAATTCTGATCAGTCGTATCAAGTTTTATATCATAAGCCAAGTCATCAAAAATTATATAATTAGGAGCAGTCCTATCAAGTTCTTTATCATAAGCCAAGTAATCAACAATTATATAATCATGAACAGTCGTATCAAGTTCTTTATCATAAGCCAAGTCATCAACAATTATATAATTCTGATCAGTCATATCAACTTCTTTATCATAAGCCAAGTCATCAACAATTATCTAATTATGAGCAGACAGATCGAGTTTTTTATCATAGGCCAAGTCATCAACAATTATATAATTATGAGCAGTCGTATCAAGTCTTTATCATAAGCCAAGTCATCAACAATTATATAATTCTTAACAGTCGTATTAAGTCTTTATCATAAGCCAAGTCATCAACAATTCTATAATTCTGATCAGTGGTATCAAGTTCTTTATCATAAGCCAAGTCATCAACAATTATATAATTCTGATCAGTCGTATCAAGTCTTTATCATAAGCCAAGTCATCAACAATTATATAATTATGAGCAGTCGTGTCATGTTCTTTATCATAAGCCAAGTCATCAACAGTTATATAATTCTGATCAGTCGTACCAAGTTCTTTATCAAAAGCCAAGTCGTCAACAGTTATATAATTCTGATCAGTCATATCAAGTTCTTTATCATAAGCCAAGTCATCAACAATCATATATTTCTGATCAGTCATATAAAGTTCTTTATCATAAGCCAAGTTATCAACAATTATATGATTCTGATCAGTCGTATCAAGTTCTTTATCATAAGCCAAATCATCAACAATTTTATAATTCTGATCAGTTGTATCAAGTTATTTATCATATGCCAAGTCATCAACAATTATATAATTCTGATCAGTCATATCAAGTTCTTTATCATAAGCCAAATCATCAACAATTTCATAATTCTGATCAGTTGTATCAAGTTATTTATCATAAGCCAAGTTATCAACAATTATATAATTCTGATCAGTCCTATCAAGTTCTTTATCATAAGCCAAATCATCAACAATTTTATAATTCTGATCAGTTGTATCAAGTTATTTATCATATGCCAAGTCATGAACAATTATATAATTCTGATCAGTCATATCAAGTTCTTTATCATAAGCCAAATCATCAACAATTTTATAATTCTGATCAGTTGTATCAAGTTCTTTATCATAAGCCAAGTCATCAACAATTGTATAATTCTGATCAGTCATATCAACTTCTTCATCATTAGCCAAGTAATTATCAATTATATAATTATGAACAGTCATATCAAGTTCTTTATAATAAGCTAAGTCATCAACAATTATATAATTCTGATTAATCGTGTTAATTATATAATTCTGATCAGTAGTATTAAGTTCTTTATCCTAAGCTAAGTCATCAACAATTATATAATTCTGATCAGTCGTATCATACTCTTTATCATAAGCCAAGTCATCAACAATTTTTTAATTATGATCAGTCGTATCAAGTTCTTTATCATAAGTCAAGTCATCAACAATTATAAAATTCTGATCAGTCATATAAAGTTCTTTATCATAGGCCAAGTCATCAACAATAATATAATTATCATCAGTCGTATCAAGTTCTTTATCATAGGCCAAGTCATCAACACTTATATAATTATGAGCAGTCAGATGAAGTTTTTTATCATAAGCCAAGTCATCAACAATTATATAATTATGATTTGTCGTTTCAAGTTCTTTACCATAAGTCAAGTCATCAATAATTATATAATTCTGATCAGTTGTATTAAGTTCTTTATCCTAAGCTAAGTCATCAACAATTATATAATTCTGATCAGTGTTATCATGTTTTTTATCATAAGCCAAGCCATCAACAGTTATATAATTCTGATCAGTCATATGAAGTTCTTTATCATTAGCCAAGTCATCAACAATTATATAATTATGAGAAGTCAGATGAAGTTTTTTATCATAAGCCAAGTCATCAACAATTATATAATTATGATCAGTCGTTTCAAGTTCTCTATCATGAGCAAAGTCATCAATAATCATATTATTCTGATCAGTCGTATTACGTTCTTTATCCTAAGCTAAGTCATCAACAATTATATGATTCTGATCATTCGTATCAAGTTCTTTATCAAAAGCAATGTCATCAACAGTTATATAATTATGAGCAGTCGTATCAAGTTGTTTATCATAAGCCAAGTCATCAACAATTATACAATTATGAGCAGTCAGATGAAGTTTTTTATCATAAGCCAAGTCATCAACAATTATATAATTATGATCAGTCGTTTCATGATCTTTATCATGAGCAAAGTCATCAACAATTATATAATTCTGATCAGTCATATCAAGTTCTTTATCAAAAGCCAAGTCATCAACAGTTATATAATTCTTAGCAGTCGTATAAAGTTATTTATCATAAGCTAAGTCATCAACAATTATATAATTCTGATCAGTCGAATCAAGTTTTTTATCATAAGCCAAGTCCCTAACAATTATATAATTCTGATCAGTCATATCAAGTTCTTTATCATAACCCAAGTCATCAACAATTATATAATTATGAGCAGTCGTATAAAGTTATTTATCATAAGCTAAGTCATCAACAATTATATAATTCTGATCAGTCGAATCAAGTTTTTTATCATAAGCCAAGTCCCCAACAATTATATAATTCTGATCAGTTGTATCAAGTTTTTTATCATAAGCCATGTCATCAACAATAATATAATTATGATTAGTCGTATCAAGTTCTTTACCATAAGCCAAGTCATCAACAATTATTTAATTATGATCAGTCATTTCAAGTTTTTCATCATAAGCCAAGTCATCAATAATCATATAATTGAGATGAGTCGTATCAAGTTCGTTATCATAAGCCAAGTCATCAACGATTATGTAATTATGATCAGTCATTGCAAGTTCTTTATCATAAGCCAAGTCATCAATAATTATATAATTTTTATTAATCGTATCTATTATATAATTATGAGCAGTTGTATGAAGTTCTTTATCATAAGCCAAGACATCAACAATTATATAATTCTGATCAGTCATATGAACTTCTTTATCATTAGCCAAGTAATTATCGATTATATAATTATGAACAGTCGTATCAAGTTCTTTATTATAAGCCAAGTCATCAACAATTATATAATTCTGATTAATCGTATTAATTATATAATTATGAGCTGTTGTATCAAGTTCTTTATCATAAGCCAAGTCATCAACAATTATATAATTCTGATCAGTCATATCAACTTCTTTATAATTAGCCAAATAATTATCAATTATATAATTATGAGCAGTCGTATCAAGTTCTTTATCATAGGCCAAGTCATTAACAATTATATAATTATGATCAGTCGTATCAACTTCTTTATCATAAGTCAAGTCATCAACAATTATATAATTCTGATCAGTCATATCAAGTTTTTATCATAAGGAAAGTCATCAACAATTATATAATCCTGATCAGTCGTATCAAGTTCTTTATAATAAGCCAAATCATCAACAAATTTACAATTCTGATCAGACGTATCAAGTTCTTCATCATAAGCCAAGTCATCATTTATTATATAATTCTGATCAGTCGTATCAAGTTCTTTAACATGCCAAGTCATCAACAATTATATAATTCTGATCAGTCGTATCAAGTTCTTTAACATAAGCCAGGTCATTAACAATTATATAATTCTGATCAGTTGTATCAAGTTCTTTAACATGCCAAGTCATCAACAATTATATAATTCTGATCAGTCGTATCAAGTTCTTTAACATAAGCCAGGTCATCAACAATTATATAATTCCGATCAGTCGTATCAAGTTATTTAACATAAGCTAGGTCATCAGCAATTATGTAATTTTGATCAGTTTTATCAAGTTCTTTAACATAAGCCAGGTCATCAACAATTATATAATTCTGATCAGTCGCATCAAGTTCTTTATCATACGCCAGGTCATCAACAATTATATAATTCTGATCAGTCGCATCAAGTTCTTTATCATACGCCAGGTCATCAACAATTATATAATTCTGATCAGTCGCATCAAGTTCTTTATCATACGCCAGGTCATCAACAATTATATAATTCTGATCAGTCGCATCAAGTTCTTTATCATACGCCAGGTCATCAACAATTATATGATTCTGATCAGTCGTATCAAATTCTCCAACATAACCCAGGTCATGAACAATTATATAATTCTGATCAGTCGTATCAAGTTCTTTAATATAAGCCAGGTCATTAACAATTATATAATCCTGATCAGTCGTATCAAGTTCTTCAACATAAGCCAGGTCATCAACAATTATATAATTCTGAGCTGTCGTATCAAGTTCATTAACAATCAAGTCCACACTCAAGAAAATATCTCTCCAAAGGAGGAATTAGGGTATGAAAATAGAAAAAAAAAACACTTACAAAGACTCCTAGCTAACCAAACTTTTGCACAATAAAAAAATAGATAACAAATTTTCTATAATTCAGAATAACATCTAGCAAATATTAACAAAATTGTACTAAATATTTTGAAAAATAATCACTTCCAAGCTGGTCGAAATAATTATAAATGAATCCAGCATTCACGAACACACTGCCTCTGGTTGCAAGCAAAAAGTTAAAACAAAAGCTAATCCGCTACAGTGTGCCTGAGGGTACGCTCATGGAAGAGAACTCTACCACAAGAAAGTGAAAGACCGTGGTGCTGAGGCTATGGCACTATCCAAGACTAGAGAACAATAGTCTGATTCTAGTGTGTCCTTCTCCTAGAGGCAGTGGTTACCATAGCTAAAGAGTCTCTTCTATCCCTATCAAGAGGAAAGTAGCAACTGGACAATTCCTGTGCATTAATTAACCCCTTGGGCGAGGAAAAATTGTTTGGTAATCTCAGTGTTGTCATGAGTGTGCGGAGCGAGAATATGTAAAAAATAGCCCAGACTATTCGATGTATGTGTAGGCAAAAGGAAAATGATCCGTATACAGTATTCATTTTAATAAATTTGTATTTTTCCTTCACAAGTATCTGTAATTTGTATTTAGATTTATATATATATATATATATATATATATATATATATATATATGTATATATATATATATATATATATATATATATATATATATACATACATATATATATATATATATATATATATATATATATATATATATATATATATATATATATATATATATATGTATGTATATATATATATATATATATATATATATATATATATATATATATATATATATATATATATAATTATATATATATATATATATATATATATATATATATATATATATATATATATATATATATATATATATATATATTACGACTAGCGAATTACGTAAATTCCCGAGCTCTAAACTCACCTGCTTTATATTACTTAAGTGTAAAGAATTTTTCTTTACTCTTCTTCTTTCTTTCAGTATTTTGGTATCACTCCAAATATTGTCTTCACCCCTGAAACTTTGGCTCCCATACTTTACGTTTTCTTTACCTTTACACGGGTAGACTGCACTGATTTTAACACGTTGACAATACTGTACGCCATGTTCGTCACGTCACTGCGTAGGAGCGCAAAACAAAAGCCTTACGATGGTTTTTTCCTTAAACTACGTGTGTCGAGATAAATCAATTCACTGGTTTTGAATCTAACGTTAGTATTCCTGACTTATAAGCAGCATATTTTATCTCTCAGTACCTATTCAGGTCTGATTAATTTTAAGATGTATGCCCATCGCACCAGCTGATTGCTAATTGCTCAATTAAATGACTGATTTTAGTAAGCCAGAATACGTAGGATAATTATGTATGTACAGTATATTCCCTTAAAGCTGCAAGATTTTTCTTTGTACTTTGCACACACTCCTGCCTCCTACTAACTTCTTACAACATTACATTACCCTTCCCTAAAGTCCTGATATGGCACCTCAACTGGGTTAACCTATGCCCAATGACCCTCACCTGTTTGGAAGCTGAACCCAGGTAACACCACGCGACGTAGGAGTTGCCTCATTTGTGCAAGAGTTGCGATTCTGACTGACTGACCGACCTGGTCAGTCAATCAGTGCATCTCATTCTCTGGCTCACCCACAAATTTGACTCCCATCAAACAGAGGACAGAGGAGAGGAATACCGGTATCCTGTCGGCTGGAGAGAAGGAAGAAGACGATCCTGGGAACTGTACCAGAGATACCCAATCTGCCAAAAAGCGAGGATTCCAGGGGTGGGCCAGTCAAGGGTGTAAACTATCCATTCCACGGCCATTTGCGGGGACAATTAAGGGCCCTTCCAGGATTAAAGTAAGGAGTGCACATAACCAGGGAGCCATTTAGTTTTCCCCCTTTAGACTAGATTAGTATTTCGTTTTACTTGATTTAGGTTAACTGGCTTTTACATATTTTGGGCTGAGTGCGTGGGATTTCATGTACAAATTCTGAGTATAACTTTCGCTTCAGAGACTAGTACAGTCTCGGGTCAAAAGACCGCGTGTCTGACCCAACTTCAATCATTTATTAATGCAAGAGACCCGAGTCATGCATATTTTGATTGCCTTCTGATTTTGCTAAGTTGCATTTGTTTTATTTCGTTTTGTGCTTGTTTAACCTCTTTTGCTGCTTGTTTAACCTCTTTTGCTGCTTCAAAAGATGTCCAAATTTTCAAGGTAAATTTTTGTAATAAAATAACTAAATTAAGTCAATAATACTCTTACGTATTACTACTCCCTTATTAGATTGATTATGTCTAACATGAATATGTAACCTCGGGACAGTATACCTGATATATTGAAAGGATTAAATCTAAATACCTTAAGAGTAGTAGTGCGTTATTGAGTGACTTATTATTGATTATATGCTTCAAAGGTAAAGATCCTTATCTTCAACTTACACTTTACTATACTACATCACTGCTCCCTCCATTGCCATTGTTTCAATAATTTCATAAGGTAAAATTCCTGTCTAGCATCTCACTGGGGTGCCTGGGACGCAGCCGAAACAGAACTTGAGAGTGTGATAGTCTTAGACCTGACAAAGCTAAAGTAGGCCATCAAATTACTATTATTTCACATGTGGAGTTTTCTGGCCTTTGGACAGAAAGCAGGTTTTTGCCTTTAGAGTGAAGGTATGTGAACTACATCATCAAAGGTATTAACAGGGTGTTTGTGCCTTGAGTGATAGTGCTCCTTTTCCTCCCCTGCTGATCTTTGAGTAAATGTTGTAGGGAGACTTTTCTGGAACAACAAGTTTCCACTCAACAATCAAAAAATAAATGAAATAATTTCTTCACAATAAGTCTGATACACACAAGAATACCTCCGAGCTCTGAGAATAATATGCAACTCCTAGACGTTAATATCTCAAAACAAAAACTGGGTGATTATTTCACCTTTAACGGAACTATTCTAAAACCAACCTCTCACTTCGGTTCTTAGTCAGGGGATACGAGCAAAGCACTGAAATAATCATTGGTGATCAAAACAATACACACTTCACAAAAATATTTATATTCTATAGAAATAATAATTAAAAAGAATAATACTGAAAATAAATGACTCAAAATTTTAATCTGAACTAGGCCTTATATTTAAGCCAAAATTGACACGTTAAGAATTATACAATCACTTGTTTCACTAGAAATTAATTTATGAAAATATTTACTTTTGACAATTAATGAAAAAATTTGACATTTTAACACTATAGAAAATAAATCAAATTTACACTTACATATATGAACTGTTACACTTACGTCCGTTGGGCTCACATAAGGTTACTGAACGATTAAGCAAAAATAAATACACTTGACTTTCTAAACAAATCTCACAGGGCCAGTTACAAAAAAATTACCATATAACATGTACATGCATTAACACACTTCACTTTTGAATTAAACCCCCAATAATAACACCAACGTATGAACAACTCTATACACGGTATATGTTGGAGAGAAATCACTATTCCCGTTTGAGAGTAAATACTATGCACTTTAGAGAGGAAATACGTAGTGGCTGGATAGATGCTGGAGAGAGGACGGGCTGACGTTGGCTGTTTCAGGGGGTTAGGCTGGATCTCTCGTTGGTATGCATTGCTAGGCCCTTATATATATAATCATTTCAATTCATTCTAAAACCTTCTAGTTATTCATTCTCGTAGCGTGGGGACATGGTCCAGACAGCCTCTCACGACGTCAGGTTTCCAACTTGGTAGTTTGAAGAAGGGGTTCATTCATCGCCCAATGAGGTAACACTCTTTGCTAACTCCACCCGCCTCCTCTCATAACATTGAAAAAAAGAATAATTTTTAGACTTGAATCTTCATGCGACTTCCAACCACATGGAAACATGATGCAATCCCTAACGTTTGTCATACAAAATTACATAAGACTGTAACCAAACTACGTGAAATGAAAAGTTAATTCTTTAAAATAACGTAAATTTACACATACGGAACTGATGTTTCTTCAGCTTTGACAACATGAAAGAGACGGGGTGAAGAATTCCTTCCTTGCCTTCTTGCAATAGGACAGCTCCAATCCCATTGTCTGACGCATCCACTTGGATAAGGAAATCCGGTGCTTGCAGTATAGGTTTCGATAAGTTAATGTGTACATTCCTTTGACTTTTCTTTCTTCCTGGTGTTTCTATGGCGTAGGATAGGTCATTGATCTTCTCCAAAATCTGGAATGGTCCTTGGAACTTGTTGGTGAGAGGGAATCTCCTTAACGTTAAGTAAACCAACATCTGTTCTCCTACCATAAACTCTGTTCTTACTTTTTATTTCAAATCTTTTCTTCATTTTTCCTTAGCTCGTTTTCAGGTTCTTGAGTGAAAACTTTCTGATCTCGTCGATCCTTTTTCTTAAGTTCTTGACATACTCTCCATTCGTTTCTTCTCGATCTTTCCATTTTTCTGCCAACATTTTAATCCGCCCTCTTACTTCTCGTCCAAACACCATTTCATTCGGGCTACTTCCCAAGCTTTCTTGATAAGCATTGCGTACCTCAAATAATATCAAAGATAGTCCGATGCCCCATTCATTTCTTGTTTCATTGCAGTATTTTGTTAACATACTCTTTTGGGTTTGATGAAATCTCTCTAATGCACCTTGGGTCTCCGGGTAATAGTCAGTAAACACTTGTTGTCTCGCATCCAATAGTTTCATCACATCCTGAAACAATTTGGACGTGAAATTTGTTCATCGGTCACTCCGAATCATTTCCAGAATACCAAACGTGGTAAAAAAAGTCTAGTAACTTTTAGGTGATTATTTTGGCACTGATGTTCTTGATGGGTATGGCTTCTGGGTATCCTGTCACTGGACACATTAAAGTTAACATATATTCGTGGCCTTTCTTCGTTCTTAGTAATGGTCCCACAATGTCGATCATCACCTTCCTGAAGGGCTCTCCTCGTACTTCAATCAGGTGTAAGGGAGCTTACTTGATATACTCGTTAGGTTTTCCAGCTTGCCAACAAACGTAACATGCACGGCAAAACTGGGTCACATTCTTATGCATGCCAGGCCAGAAAAAGTGTTTCATAATCTTGTCCGTCGTCTTTCTCATTCCCATGCGTGCCGTTTCATGCGCTACGGCAATCACCTCTCTTCTCAGCGGTGCGTGAATCAATATCTGACGGTATATGCCCCATTTGGCATTCCCAGGGATATTAGAGGGTCTATGCTTCGTCATAAGCAACCCATCTTTGAAGTAATAATAGGTGGGAGACTGCTGCACCTCCGACTCACCCATTTCACAGTACAATAATTCCATTAATGTCGCATCCTTCCATTGCAATCCTATCAACCTTTTCCAACTCATTTGTCCTATTTCTAATGCTGAGTTTTCTATTTCTTTCAAGTCCATTACGTCCATGTCTTTTTGTTCATTTGTCAGTCATTCCTCTCCTCTCGGGCTTTCTCTAGAGCTCTCCTCTTGCGTACTATCATGTGAAACCCCTCAGTGAACAAATCTTCCAAGTTCATCGTTCCTTCGGTTTCTCTGTCTCCTTCTGTAGCCACTTTCTTCGTCATACTTCTATTCATCACACAACTAGGAAACAGATACGGGTAGTCCTTCTCGAGTTCAGTCGTAGGACTATACTTCAGTGGTTTCTCTGTTACTATGGGATAAAGCACAAACGGTGCTCCACCAACCTCATTTCCCAGTAGGACTTCCACTCCTACAGCCAATGAATTCTTTACCACAAAATCAAAATGACTTGTCACCAACTCGCATAACAGTTTCAAATGGCAAATAGGAATAACTTCCTCTCCTCCTATTCCCTTCAAAATGATCAAATCTCCTGTGAGAGACTGTTCCATCAACAGGTGTACGCCTCGCATCACCACGTTGTCATTACATCCCGTGTTGCACAATATCTTGACCGGGATCTGCTCGCTCCCATCCAGAGCGGATAACATACCTTCATAAATATAGGGTTTAAAGGCATCCACGCTGTTTAACGGTGTCATATTCGTTGTGTAAACGTCGACATTTCCTGTTTGATTCTTCGTCTTGTTCTTCTGTGGAGTTGAATTATCCTTAACGACATGGGTGACTGCTTTCGGTTGGTTTGACCAACAATTCTTATTGATATTGCCATTTTTGCCACACTCATAACAGACTATATTAATCTTCTGCACGTTTTTCACAACACCTGTAGGAGGATGATTCGATGATTGTTGTTACGGTGCTGTCACATTCTGCTTTGGAATAGTACCAATGGTACTTCTGCTGTAACTACTGACCTTGTTCCTATAGTTATTACTGAACTGGTTTCCATGGTTCGACGAATACTTGACACATGGTCAGAACGACGTCTGAAACTTCATACCCGAGGGAGGTTTACAACTGATAATATAATCTTCAATCAGCAAAGCGAGTCTATTTAGTTTCTTCTCTCTCTCTCTCTCTCTCTCAATCACGTTCAAATATGTTCAGGATTTCCTCGTAAATATTGTTCCAGCACTAAATCAGCCATCTCTCTCACTTTGGAAGCCTCTAACCATCTCTTAAAAAATGATAAGCGTAATCCAAGAAAGTCACGAGCATTCAACAGTTCCAATTCCCTGGTATGTCTTGTAATTTCTTTTGCCTCTTCTCTCTCCCTTTCTTCCCGTCTTGCCTCTGCTCTCTCTCTTTCTTTCCGTCTCGCAATTTCTCTTGCTTCCATTTCCTTTGCATGTCTTGTAATTTCTCTTGCCTCTTATCTCTCTATTCCTTCCTGTTCCATCATCATCTTCAACTTAAGGGTGCTGACCACCATATACGAATTTCTTATCTGAATTCGAAGGAAAGGCAATCATTATGCAAAACTTTCAAAACGTTTAGTTGATATGTTTTAATTGTATGGACAAAAGACCGAAAAATAAAATAACAAATTAAATCTTATTCTAGTACTTTATTTCTAAAACTCTTGCAATGACACATACTTAGAAAGGAGGAATATAATAAGGGTAAAGATCTCCAGCAATCATTTTTTCGATAATAGGAAAGGAAAAAAAATTATATGAATATTTAAATTTTTTCTTCAATAAAAAGATAAACTCTAAATTCCTAAGCCCAAAATTTCATTTATTGCAAATCTGTTTCCTGTGAAAAAAAATATGTCTTTCTTCTTTAAAATATAATATTTAACTATAAATTTTGTTTTAAAGTGAGAAAGTTATAACTGTTTGGTCGGAAAAAATGTGAAATCGAGAAAAACAGCTTTAAAGGTAGAATTTTGTTTTTTACACTCTTGGGGAATAACATAAGGCACTCGTTGCATGAACTGTATGAAAGGCGTAAAATACATAACTGAATGTTAATTCACGTTATAAATTACTTTAAAACATGATAAAACCATGAATAAAGGGTAAAATACGGAGTGCTAAACGACAATGCACCTATATAGATTTTGGTGATGATATACTTCGCACACAAGATGAACGAACAACAACGAAATCAAGTGTAATAATGCAATTATTACGAATGTTGGATAGGGGTTTGTTATACAAATGATACGTCTGACCTACAGTGCACTAAGGTACAACTATTGTCGTATAGAAGAATTGCCACACAGGTTTCAACTTTATTAACTACGGACTTGAGGAATATAATTTATAAAAATTTGTAATGAAAAATAAACGAGAGTTAAAGATTCTGTAAAATTACTGTAAATATTACGACATTAATAGCCCCGACAATTGCGTCCCGGACAATTGAGTCATGGACAATTGCGTCCCCGGACAATTGCATCCTCGGACAATTACGTACCTGGACTTTTTCGTCCCGGCAATTTGCGTACCTGTACTTGTTTTTAGTGACCAGGTAATATTTGTTAAAAGATACGGAAGTGACTCTGTCTATCGGTATGCCTGTATGCATGTATCTATGTAAGTATGTATGTATATTATCGCTCGATTACAGAACTACTAATGACTGTAAATAAGATTTATGCCATAAAACCACTGAAATACAGAACTGAGAATTAGTGTACTAAACTATCATTTTACTTTGGTGTTTACGTAGACCTTTTGAAAACAATCCCTGATTTCTCCAGAAGCAGAAGAGACATTTTATTCACGGCTGTTCACCGTCAGTTTCCTTTTTGATTTACTTTGTTTACATAGTGGTGAGCTACTAAGCTATTATTTTTTTTTTTTATTTTACTTGTGTAATATCTTGTATAATTTCATTAATTTCTAGATTATCTTATAACGAGAAATAAAATGGTCAATATTCGCCTACAGTTATTCATTGATCAGTACAATTCCGAAAACAAATGTTTAGGTATGAGCTTAAAAGTAGCCATCCTAATTCATTATTAAAAAAAAATATGACCTAATCTTTTTAGACTTGTAGGAAATTCATGGTGTATTCATATGTATAAAAAATTTCAATTTTATAAAGTTTTTAAAGATAATAAAAAGTGCACATATTCAGGTTGGATAAAGGTATAAATAAAATGACTGTAAAAGTATAGAGTAAAGGTAAAGACAAAAAGCTTTAAAGAATCAATAAAACACACATATAGGTATGCAAATATGCGGGACGCATATGTCCGGGGACCCAATTGCCCGGGGACACAATTGTCCAGGACACAACTATCCGGGATGCAAACGTCCAGTACGCAAATGTCCTAGAACCATCATGAATGCTTCAGCTTCTTTCTCAGAAGTAGACTAAGTTGAGTACACTATTCTTGTGTGTTGGAAAATTTCATGCCTCCACCCCGTTTTATACTAGCTGTGCATGCTTTTTATTGTGATAGTTGCAGAAAGAACTTTTCGTAATTTTCCAAAATCCCCAGATTGTGGCAAAACTCGGTGACGGAGATCTGTTACCGAACCTACTAGAATCAGCCATGGCTGATATCTCAATAGACGAATGCCGTTTTTGTGTGGTCAGGTTGACACGGGAGAAATCCCTTGTGAACACCTGAGGGCCTGTGGAAAGGCCGAAACACAGCACCTTGAACTGGTATAACCGATCGTTCAGAATGACTCTTAAGTACTTCCTTGAGGATGGATGGATTGGGATCAGGAAGTATGTATCTTTTAGATCCAGTGTTATTATGTAGTCATTGGATCTTACGGCCTTCCTGACTGTGTCTGTCGTCTCTATTTTGAATGAAGTTTGCTGGACAAACTTGTTGAGAGAGGATAGGTTGATGACTGGTCTCCAGCCTCCAGACACTTTCTCTACATGAAAGAGTCAACTGTAGAAGCTTGGGACCCATCTAGGACCTCTCGGAGTGCACCCTTCTCTAGCATACTCTGGATTTTGGCCTGAAGGGCCTTTTCTTTTGCATAGGAATGTAACATCACTGGATGGTGAGTCAAAGAAGGGATGGTGTAAATATGATGCGGTATCCTATTTGGAGGGCAGAGATCGTCCAAGGTTTGGCTCCGTGGACTAACCATCTCTGCCACCTGCTCGGTAGGCATCCTCTCACCAGTGAACAGGTAGAAGGAATGCTCCCCCTGGCGGGAACATCCACGTCTACCTCCTCTGCCCTGTGTCGCTTTGGCAGGAAAGGGCTTCTTGTTGGTCTGTCTAAGGGTATTCACACACTTTTTATGCCCCTGAGGCTTTACCAGTAATGGTTTCTGCACTGGTGGTGCAGAGGAGTGAGGGCAAGATACCATTACCCTGTGGAGAGGGGAGTCTTGACTCTCCTTCCTCAAGCACTAAGCAACTGCAATGATGTCTTCTACATTGAAGAGGGAAGGATCCTTCATCGATGCTATGTGCAACTTGCATGCTTCTCTCCCCAGCAACTGCTCACATCCATAGGAGCCCGGGGTTGGTCTTAGTTGTCATCAACATTCCAGGCAGGAGCCTGGAACCTCAGAAGAAGATCCAAGTCCTTCAGTCATCTTGAAGCTGAAAACTGAACTGGGGGTGCCCTCCCATTGATCAAGGACTTCAGCTTTTCAAGACCAGTTCTTAGGGAGGGTCTGGGTATCCTTTATTACTTGCAGTCGAGATGTAAACCGCATGAGGAGTGAAGATGGATCCCTCCTTGTAGCTTCCGTTGCCCGAGTGGCCTCGTGGGGTGTGAGGGGTGATTCCCCATTTCTCCCACCTCGGGTTTAGGTCGATGTTCATAGCCTTGGAGTCTAAATACAGTTGGTACTTTGACAACTGCTGAGGTGAAGGAGGAGGAACAGATGGCAGAGGAGGCTGTATCACGACAGAACTCCTTTATCTTGGGTCAGATGGAGGAGTGACCTTCCCTGAGGACTCTGACACCTCAAGAGGGATTTGAGGAGTAAACCTATCCACACTAGGTATGACAGGAGGTGTCTGACCAAATGGCGGTACTTGGCCAGGAATGGACACCGCTTGGTAGACTGCCTTCACCAAGTCAGGGACCCATGTGTTGTCCTTCATAAATAAAGGGATACTTGCAGAAGCCCTGCTGGAGTGACTGTGCTTCAGTACTCTAGTGAGAACCCAGTCGGGGAAGAACAACCTGACGTTAGGTCGAGATCACTGGGGAGAAGTGTGTACATGTTTTCAACAGCAAACACAAAGTAGTGCTATCACAAACTACCTTATTAGAGTAAACAGGTGTTCGTGGGCAAGCTAACGAAGTGGCTTGTCCCACTGTGCATGCATTCCCTCCCGAGCGAGTAAGTGATCATAGGTGAGCTACCAGGGTAATTTCCTTGACCATGATCCAGCATTGCTGAAGCAGTCTGCGCACACACTACCAAAGTAGCGCTAGCGAGAAGCTTCCTATGAGACTGTAAATGCAAAATCATGGTGGATGTGCATGACTCTCGCTAGACTAGGGTCTGATTGCCCATGAGCTGAAGCTACATGTGGCAAAGCACAAGCACTTGCCAAGGCTACAGCAGGAGCTTGGTGAGCAGCCTAAGAGATCCAGCATTAGGAAGCACAGAAGGATAGAGAAATCCTGTGTGCATACTAACAGCAGGAAAGGTGGGTTCTTTCTCCAGAGGGAGCGAAACCACAGGCGCAGGACCCAAAATACCTGACCTAACAAAACGTGGCATATTCTGTTGCCGTATACTATGGACATGACATCGGTGGGCCGAAATGAACACAGTCTCCGAACCATTCCATCGTCTTGCTCCAAAGGGCTAGAAGGAGACATCGATGAATTGAGCACTCATTTCCAAAACCCGCGGGGAGGGGACCACTCTGGAGAGACAGGTCTCATTTGCAAAACAAGTGCTCTCCCCTTGGTGGAGAAGCTCGGTGTGTCATACTCAGCAGACCCTCAACTCACTGACCATATTCAGGTCGAGGGAATGCATCGTAATTTGCGAGTTGATGAGATTGACCAACGTCAGACTTTCGGATCGCTTCATTTGACTCCCCAGACTGCTGATAATAATAATAATGGTTTTTTTTTGTATGTTAGGAAAAATACAAATTACTTTCAGATTTGTGATTTCATTGTTTTTATTTAGTGAGCCGCAAGTCATGCATAATGTTTTATTCTGTTTTTGTTTCACTGAACAGGTGGTTGGCAGCACGCCCTACTCCCTGTAGGGATGGGAGATGGTAGTAAGACTTACTGTCACACAGCTTAGCAGTTTCACACTAATCATGTGATTATCATAAAAAAAGTGTCGTATCTGCGGAAATATTTCACCGATAACATGAAAGGTGCCCTAAATCCAGTCAAGTTGTACTTTATAAAACACAAGTAAATACAACCAAGAGACCTATACTTTGCCTATATGAGTGTAATTTGTAATGTGAAACACTTAGAGTGAGTTAGCTTCTGTAGAACGTCTGCGTTGTTAAGTATATTAAAAACAGTTTGAAGTTTCGAACTGATATTTATTATATTGTTGATGAAAATTGTGTTCTGCTTCAAAATTGCTTTCACTGAAAATTCAAACATTCATGTCAAGAGGAATTTAGGAAAATCTTTTTAGACTGTAGGCCCACAGAGTGTAGGCCTAGACAGATACTGAAAAAAAAATGATCTAACACTTAACTTGTGTTGTCTGTGAACAGTGGTTTTCATCTGGAGCTGTAAAATGATGCTTGTGAAGAATCTGTTTTATTCTTCCAGTAAGTTTGTAGGAGGACAATTCTATGCTTCACACACATATGTACTAACAATATTGAATTTTTGTGTGTGAGTGATATTTTTGGGCTCGAGCCATGTGGTCCTGAAGGAAGTTCCTCATTGGCAGCTTCTATTTGGGATATTTCTGCAAGTGATATACCAGAGAAATTTTACCTTAGAGGTATCAACAGAGTTCTGACCTCTGGAACGAATATCCCGAGAGATATTGTGTATAGATCAGGGATGTCTTGATAACAAGCCATGGCGATCCTTCCCCAAATAGAGTTAACCTTGTTTTGAAAGATAAGGTAGAGGGAAGAATATGTGGGCAAGTAAGCCGTTACAACGCCTGGTCTCAATGTGCTACAACTAACACGTTTCCTGTTGAACCATTCCCTCTTCGCAGTGTCATCTTTGACGATTGCTTGGGGAGTTTCTGCCTGTTTTTCTTAGCTTTTTGAGCAATTTTCGATCATGGATGCTTTGCCTTCTTCCTCATCAACTAAGTTAAGTACCCGCCCTTTTTGTGTGGTGGAGAATTTTGCATCTTCACCCAGTGTATCTTTAGATTTAAATGCTTTGACTGTTTTGTAGCCGGTATGTGGTCGGTGCTAATATACCATGTTATCAAATTGCTCAGAAAGGCTTAGTTATTTAGTCATATTATTGTATGAATATGTTTCGCATTATTCTTTTACAGTGTGGTATGATTATGGGTATCCCACCTCCCTTTTTTTGGAGTTTCTTGTGTTTTTTATCAGCATTGACTTAGGCTAGCCTACTACCCTAGCCGGCGGCCATGCCTGATAAATTTTCACTTGTCCACCATCCCCTTCTGGTTTGGTGAGGCTGTCGTCCTACCTTGCTGTCCACTTGTCACGGCGGGGAGCTGCAGTCTTGAAGGTCCCTCTGGGAGTTGGATAGTGTTTTCAGCTGTTCTAGGGTGACTGTTTTCACTTTCCACTTAGCCTATATGTTTGGCAAGGCGGCACATATCTTGGGAACTTATTCCCTGTGTCTACTTATGTTTATCCATTGGAACGCTTTACCCCGTTTTAATACTGACAGGTAGACCCCCTTGTGTAGCCTTAACCATTCTTAGGCTTCCTTCTTAGTCTTTGGTAGGCTATGCCTGGTTGTGAGGACTTGTCCTCTGTACCTTATCACTGCAGACCCTTTGTAACACTATTCCTGTTTTAATGTCGCAGTTGAGCCTTCCTGTCATGATGCTTAACCAACTTCTGAGTCTCCCATCACCACCCCTTTTTCCCTTACCCTTGTGCCTGTTAGTGTGCCTACTTGCTGTGGAACTTTGTTCCTATCCCTGTCTAGTCCCATGGCGGCTGAAGTACGCTTCGTCTCCATTCTTGGACAAGATACCTTGTAGGCTATCTTTCTTGGCCCTAGGTAGGCAAGATTTTCTCCTTTCCTGGACTAACTCTCTCTGCTGCCTTAGAGACCACTCTTGTGTGTTTTCTCTGCCCCTTCCCCTTCCTAGTTAGGCCATAACCTGACTGTAATAGGAACTATGTTCCTCTTGTCTAGCCATCTTACCCTGGCTTTTGAGTTTTCCCTCACCTGTTTGGTAGGCTAGGCTTGCCTTGACAGTTCTCCCTATGGCCTAATCCTATCTAGGCATAGAATTGGTACCTCTTGGGGTCCTCCTCTGTCACCTTCGCAGTTGCCTGTTCTGTGTCTGCAGCTTCCCTTCCAGTGCTATGTCCCTCTTGCTGTGGAGTCTTGACTCCCTTGCCTGGTTAGCCTATCTAGTCAGAAGTGTCGCCTTCTGTCTCTGCTTCCAGTCTTGTTAGCTTGAGTTCTTCTAGCACTGGCATTGTGTTGGCCATGGGTCTTTCCCTCTGCTGCCTCAGCTACAGCCTTAGACTAGTCATCTGTCCTTTCCTATCCTCTCTCATATCTGAGGGACATTATTTTCTGGAGTTAGTCAGTCGGATCCCGCCTGGTTGTCAGGACATCCTCTGAATTTCCAATTTGTAGCATCCTGGCCGCCTTGTACAGCTCTCATTATCTTATGGGCTAAACCCCCACTTTTCATAAGTTAATGATAATAATCAGGTTTTGGTAGGTTTCCTTTTTAGCTGCCTTTCATTCCTGTACTTCCCCTGAGTGTGAACCCTTCACTATGGGATTGTTCACTCTCTTTCTGTCGACTTCATAATGGCTCTGCCGCTTTGTGACGACATACCTGGGGTATTGACAGGTCAGTCGTTATCTTGGCTACTAGAACTATTTGCCGACTCAACCCAGCTGCTGCTACCTCGGGGGCATCTGTTGCTGGTCTAGGCAGTAAGATGAGTGAACTTGCCCCCTAAGGTTGTTCCAATAGACCTACTCTTGAGGTTCTGGTGTCCCTTTGATGAGAACCTTTCCTCCATATTCCTACTACACTGTCAAATACGAGTAGTTTGCTTCATAAATCCTCCTTTGATTTCTGAGCTGTTTGGAATGTGTCTTGATTACTCGAAATCTCTGGCATATTTAGGAGTTAGGTTTATTTAGGTTAGGTTTTACCTATCAATCATACAAAAATGTTTACTTAATTCTAAAAAGATATAATTTCTAATGATGGGTACTCATTTAAAAATTTTTTTATTCTTTATAGGTCACTGATAATATGAACGGTAGGAGGTTTCCAGAAGTCCTTCTCTGGAATTGAAGGACCTCCTCTTTCCCAAAACTGAGGTGACCTCTGTGTTTGATCACCAGTTACCGATGGTTCAACTCCTGCTGGTACCAGCAGATCATGCGGGTGATGAAATTCGGGACGCTTTGCACGTCATGAATCTGTCCGCCCCGATGGATATTGTGTTCCCTTTTGCCTCTTAAAAGTTTAGAGGTTGTAAAGAAAGCAGTAGTGGATGGTAGGCCATTCCCAGTGCTAGAGGAGTGCAAACCTGTCTACCTAGCCCTTCCTTTTGATTTGGACAGTTGGGAGGATGTCTAACATACTTTACTGTTGGAAAACTAGACAAAGACATTGAAGGCAAACAATTTAATGAGAAACTGCCAACTTTTTCTGAATCCCTATATAGGGAAGAATTGGAAGCCAAAGAGAGGCTATCTTCCTCTTTATCCTTCCAATCTTATCTAGAGATGCTTATAGGAAACTATTCCAAATTTAATCTCTTCTCTGTCTTGGCAAAGACTCGCCTACCCATATTTCATAAAGATCTCAATACTTTCTTCCTGGCCAGGAGAGCATTTAGAGAACATATACTAGCCGCTTCTATGATCAGGCATGAAGCTAGAAAACTGATTGACTTCAATATTTGGAGGAAAGATCTCTTCCCCGAGGAATTGGTTAAGGTAGTCATGGACAAAACGCCTTAAGAGAAAAAGAGCCTTGTAAACAAGTGGGGTATGTCATCTAAACAGAAATTTACCCCTAGTAAAGAACCTCAACCCAAGAGCTAGAAGCCCAGACGACACTATAAGGGAAGGAAATCCAGTTCCCCAGCCGCATGTACCACAGTCTCCAGACTTCAACACGATGTATGTGAGCGTCACCACCATTTTCTACCCTGCCAGGGCTTAAAAGAGTAGCAGGGGAAGATCTGGAAAAGGCGTTCAATCTAGAAGCTGAGAAAGTAGAGGCAAGGTGGTTGAAGACGCTGGTCCTTCACACGAAAAATGAGGAGCTCCCGGTAGGGGGACGACTTCACCCGTTCAGGGATCAATGGGAGTTTGATCCCTGGGCTCACAGCATAGTCTCAAACGGACTAGACTGGAAATGGAGACAGAACCTCCCCAGTTCAAGAGGTTCTTCCAACCCACAACCCCAATCTTGAAGAATTATGCACAGGATCTTCTCCGGAAGGGAGTTATCTGTTGCACAAAATCCATTCTGCATGTCCAAGAAAGATTCAAATTCTTCAAACTATCCTGGACTTGTCCCCACTAAACAAATTCTTTCTGAACGACAAGTTCCAGATGCTGACTATCTCGCAAATATGGACCTTACTACCCCAAGGGTCCTACACCCTCTCTATAGATCTTACGGACGCCTATTGACATCTTCTGATAGGCCGGTACTTCTCCCCATACCTTGATTTGAGACTGCTGAGAAAGGCCTACGTATTCAGAGCTATGTCCTTCGGGCTCAATATACCTCCATAGAATTTCACAAAGCTAGTCGAGGCCATCATCCAACAATTACGGACAAAAGCTTCCAGGCGATGGTATACCTGGACGACTGGCTGGTCTGGGCTACAGTGAAGCCAGATTGTCTTCGGACAGCTCAAAAAGTCATGAAATTCCTACGGTCTCTGGGCTTTCAGATTAACTTCGAAAAGTCCAAGCTGTCTCCAACTCAAGAATTTCTGTGGCTAGGGCTTCACTGAAATCTAAAGTCACACACCCTCTTTCTACCGCAAGGCAAAAGAAAGGCAATAGAAAACTTTGTTGGGTACCTTTTTAGTTCAAAAGTACTCACCAGATTACAACCGGAAAGAGTCTTGGGTTCACTATAGTTCGCTGCTGTGACGGACCCAATCCTAAAAGCGAGACTCAAAAATGCCAATAGAGTCTGGAGAAGAAAAGTATCATATGCTCGGAGAGATCTTTGCCACAAAATCCTAGTTTTACTGCGAAAGCAGCTCAAGCCGTGGTCCACTGCCAGGAGTTTATTGACACACATCTCTCTGCAGCACCCTCTTCCTTCCATGACTATTCACACGGAAACCTCGGAACAAGGTTGGGGGGGGGGGGGGGGTGGGCACTCCTCTTCCAAGAAAGTACAGGGTCGTTGGTCAATAGCATTTCAGAAATTTCACAGCAATATTCTGGAAGCTACGACAGTGTTTCTGACTCTGAGGAGAATGAACCCAAAGAGGAAATCACACATTAATTTAGTCATCGACAACGGGATGATAGTCCACCGTGTCAACAGAAAGGGCTCCAGGTCTCCTTAGATCAACCATGTGATCCTAGCCATACTCACTTTAGCAAACTGGAGGAACTGGCATCTCTCAGCAATTCACCTCAAAGGGGTTTGCACTGTGATGACGGACGCCCTGTCGAGATCCAAGCCTCTAGAAACCGAATGGTCTCTGGATCCATTATCATTGTTTCCTACTAGAGCAAGTCCCAGAACTGCAAACCGATCTCTTTGCGACGAGCTCCAACAAAAAGCTTCCCCTGTATGTAGCACTAAACTTAGATCCGGAAGTGATAGGGACGGATGCGATGTCTCTGTATTGGAACTGGTGACTTCACATCTACCTATTTCCACCATTCAACCTCCTAATGGAAGTCCTGAACAAACTGCAGACTTTCAAAAGAACAGCAGCTCTAGTGGATCACAAGTGGCTCAAGAGCAATTGGTATAATCTTGTTCTGGAACTCAAACCTCTCTAGGTCCCTCTAACATCTCCAGTGCTGTCCTCGGATGTTCAACAGAAGACTGTCTTCGATTCTTCTTGGATAAAGAAACCCTTCAGCTCATGATTTTCTCGCCCCCGTGGCTCAAAGAAAGTTTGGAGTTGCAAAGGAGAGAATTGACTTCATAGAAGAGTACAAGTCCAACACCACAAAACGACAATATTTCTCTTCTTGGAAAAACGGGTTGCATTCGTGAAAAGTCATCAGCCCTCTTCCATTTCTATGGACTTCTGTATTTCTTTCTTTATCTCATTGCATGATCATGGTCTGGCCTCTACAAATATTGCCTTATGTAAGTCAGCACTAACTAGACAAATTGCTTATACTTTTGATATTGAACTTAATAGCAAGCTGTTCAATAAGATCCCGAAGGATTGTGCTAAACTGAAACCTAATGCTCCTCCCAAGGCTATTTCTTGGTCGTTGGATAAAGTCCTACACTTTGCCTCCTCGATAGATAACACCTCTTCTTATCTGAGGGATCTTACTCAAAAGTCTATCTTTTTGCTTGCTATGGCTTCTGGTGCTAGATTGTGGCCCTTTCAAGGGATGATGGCCACACTGAATTCTTGGAATCGGGGGAGGTAAATCTTTACCCTGATCCTGCATTCTTGGCGAAAAATTAATTTCCTACGAAAGGCTGAGGGCCTTGGAAGATTGTCCCGCTTCAGGTGGACCCTTCTCTGTGCCCTGTGGAGTGCCTTAAGGCCTACCTGTTGAAGAGCCAGGCCTTTAAAGACGGCCAACATTTTAAAGGGGAGACGACAGGATCTAATCTTTCTCTGAAACAGCTAAGGTCAAATCTCACCTATTTCATCAGAAAGACTGACCTTGATAGTATACCATCAGGTTATGACCCTAAGAAAATTGCCTCTTCCTTAAATTTTTGCCATTCTATGTCCTTTGCAGGGTTACAGGCTTACACAGGCTGGAAATCTTCAAGTGTTCTTCAAAACATTACTTACGACGCTTGGAAGAGATTAAACATTTTGTAGTGGACCCTGGGAGTAGGATTAAACCAGCTTCTTAAAGTGTTGTATGTAGAGTCTCATAGACTATGGTTGGGACTTCTCAATCTACTTTGTGCAAGGGGACTCACGTTTCTCATTTCAATGTACTATTTTATATCATAAAGAGTCAAAGGTGATATTTTCCCCTATATGTCATGAGTGTTACTATTTTATTACTCTTTTATATAATTTTGGGGTTGGAAAATTCTGGTTTTCTGTATATATCTACTGCATATAATGTTACAAATGATTACTGTTACATTTATGCATCTTTTGGAAACAATAAAAGACTTCTGTTCCTTTTTGTGTTTCCTTTCATTGGACCTACTGTACAAAATAAAAAGTAGTGTACCTCAATTTTTAACCTTCCTTTTACAGCCTTCGGTCTTTTCCTCTCCTGGAGATAAAGATCTTCTCCACAGTGAGTGGGACTGTGACTTGATTTCCTTTGCTCCTACTTTTTACAAACATATCGTTTGCACCATAGCTTGGTACCATGGTTACCAATGCTACAGGAAGCATGATCATGTCTATTGGGTGTAAAGGGTTAAAACTCTCCCAGTCACAACTGAGAATAATAATTCTCTTGTACACTTCCATTAGAACGACATGGCTCGAGTCCAAAAAATGGATTTTGAGCGAAGCGAAAAATCTATTTATGGGTGAGATAGCCATGTTGTCCTGATGGAAGGTTCCTAATAGTAGCTTCCAAGGGATATATGAACTACAGTGATATTCCCAGAGAATTTACCTTTAGGTCTCCAGAATTCTAACTCCTGGCACGAATATCCTTAACATTCTCTTAAGGATATCGCATAAATCAGTGGACGTATATCTTGATACGACACATAGCGATCTTCACCCTGAAAAGCATTTTCGCCTCGAGAGGGAAGAGTGGCAATTTTGGAAGGGGAGCCGTTATCAAGGTTACCCTATTTCCCATACTACTATTGAGTATCAAGATGGCGGTCATTCCTTGTAGCATTGAGCATGGTACTACAGATATAGTAGTTTTGGGAGGGATTCTGTGAAGGCCTTTTCTATAGAAAAGGAGGGTGGGTCCACCAGAACGACGTGGCTATCTCACCCAAAAATAGATTTTTTGCTTCACTCAAAATCCGTGTTTTGGGCTCAAGCCATGTCATCCTGATGGAAGTTTACCAGAGAATTACTTGAAAGTACTGTATCTGTGGATTTTCATCAGTGCCTTAACCTTGGGACAATTTTTCTATGGTCATCTGGACCATTGAGACAAATGACATTACCGTTATCCGTCATTACCACTAATCATAGACAATTAGAAGAGCAGGATCAGGAGTCTGTTTTACCTCCTGAAGGCGACGAAGAGAAAGCCGAAAGTATTTCGGTTTCATTGGCTACGGTGGCTGAGCCTATCCCGTCGACTTCTTCTGCCCCCCAGTTAGACACGATTAGCCATACGCTAACTTCTCTCTTGTCCATGTTCCAGGACATGAAGAAGCAATCATCCGAGAAGGAAGCTTCGCTTCGAACGGAGATGCACCAACTCGTGTCTTCCCGTTTAGCCCCCAAGAAGCTAAACGTTAAGGAATTTCCCCCTTTTTCTGACGTCAATCTTTGGAGGTATGCCGAACACATGCCGATGTCAGGAGGGAAGATCTTCCTCTCCGACAAACTGGGCACTGTCCCAGTTGAGGATATTGAGTTCTGGCCCAGCAAAGGGGCCTACACGGATTGTTACGTCCGCTTAAGGACGGAACCTCCCTCAAAAGAGGAAACGGAGCCGAAAGAGGTCATCATACTGGACCTCCCCAAGGCCCAAGCCTTGTTCACTAAAACCTTGAAGGAGAGGGCCTTCACTAGTTCCAAGGTGCCGGCTCTCAGTAAGAAGCACCCATCCTTCATTGCTGCTTCTTCCCGTGCCTTCCCCTTTATGGAGAAAGAGTTTAAGGCAGCCTTAAAGGCAGTTGAGGCAGGGAAACCTTGCCCTACACTCGAAGAGTGCAGACCCTTTTCCCTCGCCCTACCATCTGATGATGCAGACTGGAAGGACGTTTACAACAACTTCTCAGTCAGGAAGCTGGAGGCCGACATTGCCGGACGTCAGTTCGGAGAAGACCTCCCGAAGCTGTCGGACTTCCACCTGCACAGGGAGCAGGAAACGAAGGAGAGACTTGCCTCCTCTATGTCTTTGCAGACTGGATTAGAGACAATGGCAAGCGTCCCCGACACCCCAGATATGTATATGGTCTTTGCCAAAGCACATTTGGCAACGGTCACCAAGGACCTATACAACTTCATTAAAGCCAGACGGGCTTGCAGAGAGTTCGTGTTCGCCTCGGCAGCGGTGAGACACGAACCAAGGAAGCTGATAGCTTCAAACTTCTGGGGAAAAGACCTCTTCCCGAGCGAAGTGGTGAAAGAGGTCATTGACAAAGCCGCAACGGAGAACAGGAATCTCCTCCATAAATGGGTCTTGTCATCCAAGGGGAAGTCTTCCACTAAGGAGGGTCCCCAACCCAAACGGAAGACTAAATGACCTAGAGTGCCCTCTCGCCCTCCACGACAACAACAACAGCTTCCCGTGGCCACGGTGCCCCAGACGGTGGCACAATCACCCACCATGTTCCAGCTGGTACCCCAACAGGTGGCGACTCAGTCGGCTGTCTTTACCCCAGCCTTCGAAAGGCAGTCAACAACCTTTCGGCCGAAGTCTCGGGAAGCCTTTTGAGGTTCCTCTAGATGCCCCTCCAGAGGCAGGGGCAACAAAGGTGGACGTGGCCAAGGAGGCAAGTCCTCCAACCAGCACTCCAAGTGAGATGCTTCCGGTAGGAGGGAGACTTCTCCTCTTCCGGGATCACTGGACCTTCGATCCCTGGGCCCACAGCCTAGTCAAGAACGGACTGGGGTGGAATTGGAACGCAATTCCACCAAATTTCCCTCAGTTTTTCCAACACTCAACCCCCATGTTGGAAGAATATGTTCAAGAACTCTTAGACAAGAGAGTTGTAAGGAGAGCAAAGTCCATCAAATTCCAAGGAAGGTTGATCTGTGTTCCAAAGAAAGGAAAGACTGAAAAGCTCAGAGTCATTCTGGACTTATCACCACTCAACAAGTTCATAGTGAACCACAAGTTCAGAATGCTGACTCTTCAACACATAAGGACCCTACTGCCCAAACGGGCATGCACAGTCTCCATAGATATGGCGGACGCATACTGGCATGTTCCGATCAATCGCCAAGTTTCCTCCTACCTAGGATTCAAACTGCAAAAAAGACAGTACGTCTTCAGAGCTATGCCCTTCGGACTAAACATAACCCCAAGGGTATTTACAAAGCTTACGAATGCAGTCATTCGTCAACTATGCCTAAAGGGAGTTCAGGTGATTGCCTACCTGGACGACTGGCTGGTATGGGCAGCATCCGAAGAAGAATGCACACAAGCCTCCAAGGAAGTAATCCAGTTCCTGGAACATCTAGGATTCAAGATCAACTTGGAAAAGTCTCGTCTATCTCCAGCTCAGAAGGTCCAATGGCTGGGTGTCCACTGGAACTTACAGTCACACTGCCTCTCCATTCCATCAAAGAAGAGGAGAGAGATAGCGGGATCTGTCAAGAGACTCCTTCAATCCATCAGGATTTCAAGAAGGCAACAGGAGAGAGTGTTGGGGTCTCTCCAGTTCGCCTCAGTGACAGACCCAGTGTTGAGAGCACAATTAAAAGATGCATCAGGAGTCTGGAAAAAATAAGCATCAAACTCTCGAAGAGATCTAAAAAGACCGATACCAACTCGTCTGCGATCACTCCTCAAGCCATGGTCAGAGGCCAAGTACCTAAAGAAGAAGGTACCCCTACAACCGCCTCCACCTTCAGTCACCGTTCACACGGATGCTTCAAAGGAAGGGTGGGGAGGCCACTCTCACCATCGAAAAGTCCAGTGAACCTGGTCCTCCCTCTTCAAGACCTTCCACATCAACATTCTGGAAGCCATGGCAGTTTTTCTCTCACTGAAGAAACTGAAACTTTGCTGCTCGATCCACATCCGACTGGTACTAGACAGCGAAGTTGTAATGAGATGCCTGAATTGACAAGGCTCGAGATTGCCTCAAATCAACCAAGTGATATTGGCCATCTTCTGCCTGGCGGAGAAGAAGAGATAGCACTTATCAGCAGTTCACCTTCAAGGGTTCCGCAATGTGACGGCGGACGCTCTATCTAGACTCAACCCGATAGAGTCAGAATGGTCCCTAGACACAAGATCATTCTACTTCATCTTACGCAAAGTTCCAGGACTGCAGATAGACCTCTTCGCAACGAGCGACAACAAGAAGCTACCCCGGTACGTAGCCCCATACGAGGATCCTCTAGCGGAAGCAACGGATGAGATGTCCATAGACTGGAACAGATGGACCAAGATTTACCTGTTCCCTCCAACCAACCTCCTGCTGAAGGTCCTCAACAAACAGATCCTTTCAAGGAGCAGCAGCAGTAGTGGCTCACAAGTGGCCCAACAGCATCTGGTTCCCCCTGATAATGGAACTACGGCTGAAACTGATTCCGTTGCCGGATCCAGTTCTGACACAGCAAGTGCAGAAGTCGACTGTCTCAGCTTCATCACAGAAAACCCGGAACGTTCATCTCATGATTTTCTCACCTTAGCAGTCAAGAAAAGGTTTAGGATTTCAAAGGACAGTATTAACTTTTTAGAAGAATACAAGTCGAAATCAACGAGAAGACAATACGAGTCTTCCTGGAAGAAATGGGTTGCCTTTGTCAAGGCAAAGAAACCAAAGGAGATATCAACAGAATTTTGTTTATCCTTCTTTATCCATCTCCATGAGCAAGGTTTAGCAGCCAACACGATTTCTACGTGTAAATCTGCCCTGACTAGACCCTTGCTATATGCCTTCCAGGTGGACTTCTCTAATGAAATCTTCAACAAGATTCCAAAAGCCTGCGCTAGACTTTGGCCCGCAGCTCCTCTGAGGCCCATTTCCTGGTCCTTGGATAAGGTTTTTCACTTAGCGTCGACCTTGAACAACGAAGATTGCTCTCTAAAAGATTTGACTCAAAAGGTGATATTCTTATTTGCACTAGCATCAGGAGCCAGAGTTAGCGAAATAGTGGCCCTTTCGAGGGATGATGGCCACATTCAGTTCACAGACTGCGGAGAACTGAACCTATTTCCTGACCCAGCATTTCTCGCCAAGAACGAGCAGCCCACCAAGAGGTGGGGTCCCTGGAGATTCTGCCCTCTGAAGGAAGAAGCATCTCTATGTCCAGTAGAATGACTAAAGGTCTATCTTCGTAGAACTTCAGACTTTAAGGGAGGTCAGCTTTTCAGGGGAGAAACCTCAGCTTCAACATTGACCTTGAAACAACTAAGGGCGAAGATCACCTATTTCATTCGCAGAGCGGATCCAGACGGTACACCCGCAGGTCATGATTCGAGAAAGGTCGCTTCATCTCTAAACTTCTTCCAGAACATGAGTTTTGAAAGCCTTCGTGCCTACACTGGATGGAAATCATCCAGGGATTTCTTCAAACATTACGCAAAACAAGTGCAAGAGATAAAGCACTACGTGGTGGCAGCAGGTAGTATACTAAAACCTGCCGCTTGAATTCTGCAAAGATCAGTGCACTTATTGTGATTTTTAGTGAAGGGTGTGTATGATTGACTCCTACAGTGTATCATGTTTAGTGATGTGTCTAGTAAATGAATGTAGACTGTTCTAAAGACACAGGTGACAAAAGCAGAAAAGACTGACACATGTGCCATGCGTATTCATATGCAAGTGTTCCTTTTGTAACAACAGAGACAATAGTGAAATATTACTATATTTCCCATAGAGTGGCTTGTGTTTCCTTTTCAGATGAAAATTTATTCTTTCTGTTATTACTAGTTATTATGCTTTCACACAATATTTTCAGAGAAAATTTTTATTTGATTGTATATGTTACAACCCATGATTTCTATATACTGTCTGTTAATAAACACAGTTAGGAATGTTTGCGTCTCATTTCGCCCTAAAAATTCTAAAATGCAAATAAAGGGTGTCAGAGCTACTTTTTATCCTCTTATTTTTGGAAAATATTCAGAATAAATTCTATTTCTGTTCTAAGCAAACAATCATCAAATTTATATGTTATGCTATTAAGTTCAGTCCTTGGTAATGAGTGACTTTACCAACCTGTTTACCTTACTGACTTTACATTTTCCTACATGAATGTTAACCTGTCTAACTTATCTACAACGAACAAGCAGACTGAGGGAGGTGTCAGTAACCTATACATATTTGTTCCTTTCAGAATACAAACTATGTTTTTACGTATATGATGACACTAATATACAACTTGTTTGCTAGATTGTTCCTTGAACTCACAATCCTCGGGTTTTTTTCCTAGAGTCTTCCATGACTCATCCCTGTAGGGGGCAGGAAGCACTGACATAGTCCATGATCAGTTGAAAGGTGTATGACGGTAACACCAGGTGTCTCTAGGTCTAGATGACCAAGGAAAATTTATCTTGCGGTTATTGGCACTATTGATTGATTGATTTAAAGTTTTCAGGCATCCTTGGCACTATTGAAAATCCACAGATACATTAATGCTCTGGTAAACTTCCATCAGGACGACATGGCCTGAGCCCAAAAAACGGATTTTGAGTGAAGCGAAAAATCTATTTTTGGGTGAGGTAGCCATGTCATCCTGATGGACCTACCCTCCTTTGACAAAGGATGAATGAATCCTTCCCTTATGTACTGTATCTGTAGCACCTCATTAACGCTACAAAGAATGACAAGATGGCGCCACAAGGCGTCGTGCTGGCGCTCAACAACAGTACGATTAGGAGCGTTGCCTTAATAACAGCCCTCCTACAATTCTTGCCACTTTCCCCTCTCGAAGCGTAAACGCTATTAGGGGTGTCGATAGCTATGTGGCGTTTCAAGAATACGTCCTCTGATCTTATGTGATATCCCTAAGGATAATACAAGGGATACTCGTGCCAGGAGTTAGAATTCTGGATACCTTTAGTAAAATTCTCTGGGATATATCACTGTAGTTAAATATAACCTAGGAAGCTACTAAGAAGGAACTTCCATCAAGACGACATGGTTACCTCATCCAAAAATAGATTTTTCGCTTCGCTCAAAATCCGTTTTTCTAGGTAAAAAAAGACTGTCACATGGTGCTGTTTGGAAGCAAAGGTTTCACAAATAGAGGACTCAAGTCATATCATTACATCAGTCATTGAGAGCATTTTTCTGAATCCACATTGAATCGGTGATGGAGTACCTGCAAGTATGATATGTTTTCCCATGGCAGGCAGGCGCCAAGTGAGTGTGCCGGTTACAGAGAGCAACTGAGTCAGTCTGTATCTGAGGACGCATTAAACCACATGTCCCCACCATCGTGTGTCTCTTGTCCTACCTTGACATCTAATATGGCGCAGTGATTCTCAAGGACCAACGTGACCCTCACCATGCCCTTCCAGCGCCGCTCAGTGCAGTCCACCCCAAGGACCGCACGCCCCGTCGTCCCCCGTGGGCTCGTCACTGCCCTGCAAGAAGCCAGGCAAGCCATGGCGGCACAGCAGCAAATGATCAACGTTCTCCATGACCGGCTTACGACACATGCTACCCCTGCACTACGTGTCCCAGCATCTGCAGCCCCGGAGAAGTGCGAAATTGAGCTGAAGCCCACCGCATTTAGATCCTGGAGGAGGTCGCTGGAATGCTGGATCGAACTGTGCAGACTACCGCCCCACGAGGTCGTCCACCACATCAGGCTATACTGCACACCCCCTCTACAACGGGCGCTGGACGCCAGATTCATCTCACAGGAATGGAGTAACCTCACCGCTACGGAAGCCATGGATTTTATTCGCGATATTGTGTTGAGATCTACAAACCGTGCTGTGTTATGGTCGGATTTTTTTAATGCGGTACAAGGCCCAGGAGAAAGTGTCAGTGATTATTTTTTAAAGTGTTCTCAAAAGGCCACCGATTGCAATTTCCAGTGCCCTCAGTGTCAGTGTAATCTAACTGAATATATGTTATTACCTAAGTTAATGGTGGGCCTAAGTGATGAGGCTATGCGTCGCCATGTATACCAGTGTAGCAATGACATCAATAGTGTTAGTGCCCTCAGGGCCAGGTGCTGTGCCTACGAGGCGGCCCGTGTCGACGCCGCTGCGCACCAATGCAACTGGAGGGAAGCTGCTTGTGCGGCTGGCAGCGAGACACCCGAGGCAGATCATCCGAGTGCAACCGTCGCTGGCACAGGTAGGGGTCCCCCACCCCCTCCCTGCGGGAGCTGCGGTGGGCGCCACGCCTCTGGCAGAGCCTCATGCCCCGCTAAATCCACCGTATGCAACGGGTGCCACAAGCAGGGCCACTACTACAGATGCTGCAGAAAGTCACAGGCAAAATCGACAGGATCCCCGACAGACGTGTCTAGTGCTACGTCTAGTGCTATGCTTGTTGAGGGCGCCAACCTCGCCCGCCACCCAGTAGTGGAGGTGACAGTCGTTCACAATGACACAGGAGTACGAGTTCCGGTCACCGCCGTGGCGGACACCGGGGCACAGGTATGTGTAGCGAGGCCCTCCTTGCTATCTCACCTCCAAGTCCGCCCAGCAGCCCTTACACCCCAGGCTGGCTTGCGGGATGTGGCAAACCTTACCCTGAAGTGCCTTGGATTTGCCGTGTGCCACGTCACCCTGCAAGGTCGCACCACGGAGCAGGACATGTACTTTGTGCAGTCGGCAAAGCACCTCTTCCTGTCATTGGACGCTTGCAGGGACTTAACGCTGGTACCCAAGGAGTTCCCCCATCCCTCCCCCGCGGTGGCACACGTGAGCCTGTTCGATGGCACGGCCAGACGGGCCGCCCAGGTACCACCCCAACCCGCCGAGGTGCCCCTGCCGCCCCAGGAGGAACATGCGGCCAGGTTGGAAGCCTGGCTCCTGCAACATTTCGCTACGACGACATTCAACACAGCCAGGAAGCCACTGCCAGTGATGCAGGGGAAACCACACCATATCCACTTGCTCCCAGGAACTATGCCTTACGCATGCCATACCCCAGCATCAGTGCCAAAACACTGGGAAGAGGAAGTGAAGGCCCAGCTTGAAGAAGATGTCGCCCGTGGCGTCATAGAACCGGTACCTGCCGGGCAGCCAACCGAATGGTGCGCCCGTATGGTGGTCGTCGCCAAGAAGTCAGGACAGCCACGCCGTACAGTCAACTACCAGCGCCTCAACGCATCTTGCCTACGGGAGACACACCACACCCCCGCCCCATTCGACATGGTGTCCGGGGTACCTAAGCACACATTCAAGACCGTGGCGGACGCGTACTGGGGATACCACCAAGTGGAGTTAGACGAAGAAAGTCGCGATCTAACCACATTCATTACCCCCTGGGGGAGATTTCATTACCGTCGTACACCCATGGGGCACTGCTCCGCCAGCGATGTGTATACTCGACGATTCGACGACGCCATCCAGGACATGAAATATAAGTGCATAGACGACACCCTACTCTACGACGACAGCATCGAAGGGGCCTTCTGGCATGCCTACGACTTCCTCGAAACATGCACAGTCAAGGGTGTTACCCTTAAGCCGGAGAAATTCCAATTCGCAAGAAGGGAAGTAGACTTCGTGGGCTTCAACCTAGGCTGGGAGGCCTACAAGCCAACGGAGGAACGTTTGGCGGCCATCAAGAACTTCCTGATGCCACGTCAGCCCTCTATCACCGACATAAGGGCTTGGTACGGATTCGTCAACCAGCTGGCGCCCTTCCTCGCGACAGCCCCCATCATGAACCCATTCAGGGAGCTCCTCAAAAAACTAACCGGGAAGGCAGTGTACTGGGACGAGGCACTCCGTACCAAATTTTATCACACCCAAGACATGATCTGCCAATTAGCAAAGGACGGACTGGCCTACTACGACAGGATCCGCCCCACAGCAGCAATCACCGACTGGAGCAAAGAAGGCATAGGGTTTGTAATCCTTCAACAGTATTGCTCATGCAGCTCCGCCAATACGCCCTTTTGCTGCATGGGTGGGTGGTGCCTGGCACTATGCGGCAGCCGCCATCTCACCGTCGCCGAAGCTGGCTACGCTGCCGTGGAGGGGGAGGCCCTTGCGGTAGCCTGGTGTCTCCAGAAGGCAAGGCTGTTCTTGCTGGGGTGCCCCAACATCACCGTTGTGACGGACCACCGCCCGTTAACCAAGTTACTGGGGGATCGGGCCCTCACGGAAATCTCCAACCCACGCCTCTTCAGGCTGAAGGAGAGAACTCTGCAGTACCGATTCATGGTCAAGTATCTGCTGGGAAAGCGTAACAGCGCGGCGGACTTCCTGTCCCGATACCCCGCCTTGAAAGCCGATCCCAGCGCCCACGCCATGGACCTCGACGAAGACCTCACCGACACCATGGCGGCCGCTGTCTTGGAAGCAGTAGAGCACGACAGCTGTGTTGTGGACAAGGCGAGAGTTAGGCACGCCGCTGTCAGCGTCCCCGTGTACCAGCTGCTCATGGCCAGGGTCCTGGCCCGGGACTGGGCCGACAGGAAGTCCCAGGAAGTTGCGTGCCTTCGGCCCTTCTACGGTGTCAGGGAGAGGCTGGCCGTTATCCAAGACTTGGTGACATACACGTTCAAACAGGGCAACGTCCGCCTAGTTATCCCGGAGCCTCTCCGTCAGCAGGTGGCTGCCAACCTACACGCGGTGCACCAAGGCCTGGACTCGATGCAACGACGAGTGCGCCAGACTGTGTACTGGCCTGGACTCGAGGGGGGCCTGCAGTATCACCGATCCTCGTGTGAAGAATGCGACGTACACGCACCATCCCAGGCCGCGGAGGAACTCATCATCACGCCGCCCTCAGAGTACCTTCCAGATGACGGTAGCAGATATGTTCCAGCACGACGGACACTCGTACATGGCCTAAGCAGACAGGCTCACAGGGTGGCTGGAGCTGGCTCACTTCCCCCACGGAACCTCCTCCTCCCACATCAAGACCCAGCTACGTCGCTACTTCGCCAGGTGGGGGGCCCCGGAGCAAATCTCCACGGACGGTGGCACCAATCTGGCAAGCGAGGTAATGGGGGAATTTTTCAAGTTATGGGGCGTGTCCGTGCATCTATCATCCGCCCAGTACCCGCAGTCCAATGGCAGGGCAGAGGCCGCAGTCAAGATCGGGAAGCGGATAATAATGGCGAACACGGGCAGCGGCGGCACCCTCGACACGGACAAGTCCTCTATGTCTATGTTGCAGTACCTCAACAACCCCCTCCGAGGAATAAATAAGTCACCCGCCCAGATGGCAGCGGGCAGGCAGCTCCAAGACGGCGTACCTACGGCCCGCTGGAACCTAACGGTAGACAAACACTGGGGGTCAACCTTACGGCAAAGAGAACGTCAGATGGCTGACAGTGGTGCCGCCCTCACCGGGAACGAACCATCCAGAAAGCTTCCGGTTATCAACCCGGGATCCAAAGTGCGAGTGCAAAATCAGGCCACTAAGCTGTGGGACCGTACCGGTACCGTGGCGGAAACGCTCCCATACTGACAATACCTAGTCAAACTGAATGGCAGCGGGCGCCTCTCCCTCCGTAACAGGAAGCAACTGCGTCTCACATCATCGGGGCCCCAGCCTGGGCGGGCCACACCTGCTACGCATCCAGCCACGCCCACGCCCGAGCAGCTACCAGGCAGTACCCTACGCCCAGCCCACAAGCAGTACGGGAGCCACGCCCATCACGGCGCACTAGAAGGCCTGCATGGATGGATGACTACATGTGATCATCATACATTACAGCGGCACCTGCATATATTTTTTTATTGCCTTCGCTTCTCATATTATTCTATGAACATGTATTACCTGCACATTGTGTTTTGCATTACTGACAGCTATGTACCTGTCTTCCTATTCTCGCACATGAACCCAATTTAATCCATGTATATCCATGTATTATTTTTTATCATTGCCTCTCCATGTATACCCATGTATTAATCTCGGGGGGGGGGGATGATGGAGTACCTGCAAGTATGATATGTTTTCCCATGGCAGGCAGGCGCCAAGTGAGTGTGCTGGTTGCAGAGAGCAACTGAGTCAGTCTGTATCTGAGGACGCATTAAACCACATGTCCCCACCATCGTGTGTCTCTTGTCCTACCTTGACATCTAATAATCGGTGATAAAATACCCTTCTTTTTAAGGTACCAAATCAATCTTGCATATACCATCTTCTCCATGATTTTACATAAACAAGATGTCAATGCAATAGGGCGATAGTTTGCTGCTAAAAACTTGTCCTTACCGGGTTTTAAAAAGGCTAAAATAATGGTTAGTTCCCAAACACTTGGGTAACTATGATCATGCCCTATTCTATTAATAATGCTTAAAATAAATAACTTTGTACTAAAATGTAGATGTTCAATCATTGCATATGGAATTCCATCCGGTCCAGGGGCTGTATCGTTATAAATAGCAAGTGCGGAATCAAATTCTCTTTCAGTAAAAGGAGAATTATACGACTCTTCACTTCTTGTTGCAAAATTTAAAATGTTCTTTTCTTCAATGCTCCTATACTGGTGACCAGGAGCTGTTTCACACTTGCACGATACATTTGAAAAATGATCAGCCAGGGCATTGCTAACATCACTTGCTTCAGTCACATACTGACCGTCAGTGTTGGGTATTGTAAAAGGATTATTGGTGAGTTCTCTGTACCCACATGCACTGATATGTCTGTTGTTGTTATTTTTATCTCAAAGTGTTAACTTTATGATTAGTGATAAGTTTTTTTTTTGGTTGTGTTTAATTTGTAAGAAATATATCTTTAAGGTTATGTTTTCTTTTACTGTTCCCTCTGTTCAGTAGTCCAATCGAAGTAAAAGGAAGGGGAAAGTTTGTGTTGTGGGACAAATTGTCTGTTTAGAGGGATCAAGGGTGTGGGGGTTGCTTTTGTTTACATCCCGCCACATTATTTTGGCACCCGAACAGGGACTCTCAAGGTCGGATTGAAAACTGGACTGTTGGACAAGGGGAGAATAGGTTTAGGAATTAGACGTAAGACTGATTGGAATGTTGGAAATGGAAGAACAGTTACAGGTTTTAAAGAAGTAATTGCGGTTGGCTAATGAGCGAGAGGAGAGGTTGTTGTTGGAGAACGCGAGGTTGAGTTGTGAGAATGAGTAGATGTAAAGGAAACTAAGGAAACTTCAGGGAACTGTAGAGAGAGTGGAAGAGGGTGTTGAGATGAGGATGTGAGAGAATGAGAAACAAATGGAAGCTATGATGGGGCAAGTAATGGGGATGATGAAAACTTTCATGGGTGAAGGTGCAGTCGGAGGAGTGGCTTCTGCTTCCGGTAAGGGTTGATGGTGAAAGAGAAGGATAGGGTAAGTGATAATGTGGAAGGTAGTGATAGTGATATTGAAAGTAAAGGGATTAGGCATAATAAGGATGGATCGAAAGGTGATAGGAAGAATGAGAAGAAAGGTAAAGATAATGTGAAGAAGGAACAGAAGAAAGGTCAGGGTGAGAGTGAGGATGATCATGGATGGGTGAAGGTGGTAAGAAAAAGGGTAAAAAAAGGAATTGTTAAAGATAGGAATTTGAGTGTAGAATTAGATTCATTGTATTCAAATGAGGAAGAAGGCAACAAGAAGGGAGTAGGCAGTGAAAATAGCGAGAATGGAGTAGAGGAAGTTTTTGGGCTCAAGCCATGACGTCCTGATGGAAGGTTCCTTTTTGGTAGCTTCCTTGGGTAAATAACTACTAAGATATTCCCAGAGAATTTAACCACAGGTTATCACAGAATTCTAACTTCTGGAGCGAGTATCCTAAAGGTTTCCCTTTTAAGACATCGTATATCAACAGGGGACGCATGTATTAACGCGCCACATAGCTATCTACACCCCGAACAGAGTTAATGCTTCGGTGTGTAAGGGCGGAGAATAGCTGGGAGCCGTTCCATAGCTAATCTCATCCGTGGCTACTTTTGGTACTCGAGACGTAAACAAACGGGCGCCATTGCTTAAATGACGTCACGTCCGTCTTCATCCTTTGTACAGTAGCTCGCCTTACTTAGACGGATTTTCCCTGTGCTCACTTTATCGTCTTGCATCTTTATCATGTCGCTACCTTCGGCCTCGCCTTCTTCTGGAAAGTTGAGTACAAGGTTCCAGTATTGTTTAGTTAAGCTCTGACCGTAAAGTAAATATTACTTTTCGAGATATTTGTTGTTTTGTGGCAGAGCTGTGCCTCTACCGGACCCGCAATTTTATGGCGTCGTTGTTGTTCTGCATGCCTTATTTAGTTAGCCACAACAACGCTTCCGGCCTTATTTACTAATCGATAATATTAGTTTATTTAGTCTTCATAGCTAGGAACTTTTATATCGTGTTTTGACGCTTTTTTACCGGTCATCGATTGACCCCATACCAGTTGGCTACTATAGCCCCCAGGCCAGAGCGCCTATATTAGTGTTCATGCATGATTTTATCAGTGATCCTAGGCTAACTTATGAAGATAGTGGCATTATTTTACAATACTATTGACTGTGATGCAAGTGTTTTCGCCTTCAGGGACCATATAGGGGATAGGTTGGTTAGTGTGCCTTCCTAACCTAACCTACATGTAGGACCCCTATATGCTTCCTTCATCCCCCTGCCCTTGGGCATTCCCTCTGTGTAGCCTTGCTCCCCCTACCACGTAAGGGGATCAAGCTCTTATCAGAGTATGTTATCGCCTTTCTGTCCTCCCTAAGGGAATGAACCCCCCTTAGGGTTGCGCCTGAGAGTGAGGAACGGCTAGTCTTTCCTCTATTGCTAGGACTAAGTCTACGACTTTCCTGCGATAGCGATATGTCTTCTATCCTTCCTAGTTCAGGACGTACATCCCTGCTCTAGGTTAGGTTTTGGAAGGGTTTATTCTGTTCCTTGCTGAAACTGTACCCATGCACCGTTTCAGTCAGGCTGCCTTACCTTAGGTTAGGGAGTGACCTCCCTTCCTTAGTGGCCGCTCTGGTACAGAACCCCTTCCATGGAAGACCCTTCTCTTCTCCCCTCCCCACCTATCTCTTGTATAGCCTAGCCTATACTTAGGTTAGTCTATACCCATCTGTCTCCTGTCCTACAACTCCTCCTTAGGGTGGAGTGATAGGGCTACCTTGAGCTTCTGTGTACAGTCCGCTCTGGTACATATACCCTTCATAGTGTCCTATGGGGTTAGCCACTGGATGTGTTCTGTATGCAGGGGTCTCACCCCCCCCCCCCCCTTTTGGGTGTCCCCTAGCCCTCCCTTGGGCTACCCTAGCTCCCGGTCCTCTGCAGCCCCTGCTTCTGGGTGATAGAGTCAGCCTCTATCATGGGTACACCCACTCAGGGGGGGATGTCTGGGAGTCCATGGCCGGACCCCTTACATCCCTCCCTCTGTCTCTTTCACTATCCGGGTGCCGGTCCCTTGCCGCCTCCACTGTCGGCGATACCCACCTCCTACCTTGGTGACTCACCCCTTATCCCCATGGCCGCCAGTCCTCCGTGTGCCGGGAGACTGCCGCCTGCCGCCGGCTTCCAGCCGATGGCTCTCCCCCTTCCTCATAGCTTGGTCGTCCGCCCGCCGGCCGGCCCCCGGAGTGCCGGCATCCAATGCCGGCATCCAATGCCGGCAACCGGATGCCGGAAACCCGGTTCTGCTATAACCATCCTTGTTCCTGTCACCAATCCGGCAACCTCTGGCTGCCGGAGCCGCCGCTCCCACTGCCGGCGTGCCGCCGCTGTACCGGCGGCCGCCTCCCTGGTATTACTCTTGACTTTTATATTGTCTGTCCTAATGCCAGAAACTCTGCTGGAGCGGCCTCCGGCGTACCGGAGGTCTGCCGGAACCTTCCGGAGGCGTCAAGACGACTTGCACCCCCTTCTACTAGCTATCATCTAATACTGATAGCCCTACACTGCAACCAGATGGCTTGTTTACGTAAATCGATCAGTACCTTAGTACTGTTCTACTGGTAATCATGCTGTCTTCTTGCATTTTACAGATTTCCAGCATGCTGCGTGTATCTTAGCGCGGCTGGTTGCCGGAAGCAGTTACCCTTTGGGATCCTTTAGCCCCCTAATTTGGGACTGAGTGGCCTCAGTCCCAACCTTATCCTTGACAATTCCCATGGAATTCCATTTGCCCTATGGACTTCTACTGGAATTCTATCCTGTGCCTTCGGCCACCTCGGATTATACAAGGATAAAGCTTACGGTAACCAGCCGGGCGGGATGCACGGAGTATGTTTCTTTCCTATCTCAATCCTCTGTGCATCACACCCTTTATCAAGTTAAAATTAATGATTAACATTAACCTAGTTTAAGAGCCATTCTTATGACTCCCCCCATACTCATTTTCTCTTTCTTCCACAGGAGGAGCAGATGAAGTGTGACTTCGACTTCTGCGCTGTGAAACGCCCGCACTTCTACGGGCATACGGCTTGCAGGACTCACGCCCCTTGTGCTAACAAGAAAGGGGATTTGAAATTCTGGGACCCGCTGAACTGTACGGTCTGCCAGGCTCACCTAGTTGATGCCTTCCATAACCCTCCCTCAGCGGAGGTCAGGGACACTTCTCGGGATAAGCTACGCAAGTGGGTGCGTGGCTTCCAGAAGAATGCTACCGGACCGTACCTGGCCACTGAAGAAATGAGGTCCCTTTTGTTCTCAAAGGCCTCCCCTGATTCTGTGGTGCCCAAAGATTTGATCCCCACTGTCCAAATTACGGTGGAACCAGACGTAGTCATGGCCCAGTCCATGCACGAGTGCCACCTGGATTCCGAGGACGACGAACACATGTCGGATATTTCGGAGGGCACGGAGAAGACCCTTATGGCTCAAGGTGCAGAAGATGATGAGGACCAGGTGGAATACACCGAGTCGGAGCAAGAGGTCGCTCCTCCTTCCATCACCGCCCCTACTCCTACACTGACGGAAGTGTCTCTCCCGTCTACCTCCGCTACCCCGGAACCCATGCCATCCGCCCAAGAGATGTTCCGGATGATCAAAGCCATCATGGACGACAGGCTGAAAGAAAATCAGGAGTTCATCAGGTCCATGATAGGATCCAAAGAACCGAAGAAGATCTCGGTTAAGGATCTCCCCGCTTGCTCACACGCCAACCCATGGAGGTATGCTGAGCATATGGTTATCGCGACCGGCAGGATCTTCGTCAGCGACAAGATCAGCACGGTCCCCTGGAAGACGTGGAGTTCTTCCCAAACTTCGAGGCCTACCCGGACTGTTACGTCCGGCTTCGTTCTGAACCTACCTCTAAAGAAGAGACCGAACCAAAGGAGGAGATAGTGTTCGATCTCGCGAAGGCCCAGGCTATGCTAGCCAATACGTTTAAAAGTAGGGGTTTTACCTGCTCTAAGCTTCCGGCCCTGAGCAAGAAGCACCCTACCTACGTCGCACCCGACGAAGCAGTCCTTCCATTCATGGAAAAGGCCTTCGCTGCGTGCCTCAAGGCTGTGGAAGAGGGAAAAGCCTGCCCTGCACTGGAGGAGTGCAGACCCTTCTCCATAGTGACTCCCCCCGACGCTCGACACTGGAAGGACATCCAGCATACTTTCGTGGTGGGAAAGCTAGATCCTAACGTCGCCGGACGTCAGTTTAATGAAGACCTCCCGAAACTCAACGATCACCTCCTTCGTCGGGAACAAGATACGAAGGAGAGGCTCGCAGCATCCATGTCCCACCAGGTCCAACTTGATATCATGGCCTGTGACACCAGAGTACCAGACCACTACATGGTACTCGCCAAATCCCACATGGCAACCCTGGTGAAGGATATGTACCACTTCATGAAGGCTCGGAGAGCCTGTCATGAATTCGTGTTCGCAGGTGCCACTGTGAAACACGAACCCCGGAGGCTGATTTCCTCCAACATCTGGGGTAAACACCTCTTTCCTTCTGACCTTGTGAAGGAGATCACCGACAAAGCCGCCACGGAGAATAGGAACCTTCTCCACAAGTGGGGCATGTCAAAAAAGAGGAAATCCTCTCAGGACGACGGACCTCAACCTAAGAGGAAATCCTCCAAACAGAAACCCCAGCAGCGTCAACCAAGACGACAGTTTCCGGGACCCGCTACTCCCCAAGTGGCAGCTCAGCCACAGCAGACCTTTCAGCTGGTCACCCAACCGGTCTTGTCACAGTCACCGGTTTTCACCCCTGCTTTCGAGCAACAGACGACTACCTTTCGTCCCAAAGGTAGAGGCTCAAGCAGAGGTGCAAGGAGAGACGCGTCTCGCCGTCCCTCCAGAGGCAGAGGAGGAAAGGGAGCTAGCGGCTGAGGCAGTAAGCCCTCGGGACACCAGAAGCAATGAAGTGCTTCCGGTGGGAGGAAGACTCCGCCAATTCCAGGATCGTTGGACCTTCGATCCCTGGGCACACAGCATCGTCAAGAAGGGTCTAGGCTGGAGTTGGACTCAACCACCCCCAACCTTCCAGCAATTCTTCCAACAATCAACCCCCCTTCTGGAAGAATATGTCCTAGATCTCTTGAACAAGAAGGTGATAAGGAAGGTAAAGTCCACCAGGTTCCAAGGGAGACTGTTTTGTGTCCCCAAGAAAGACTCCGACAAACTCAGAGTCATTCTGGACTTATCCCCCCTCAACAAGTTCATAGCGAACGACAAGTTCAAGATGCTGACACTTCAATAGATAAGGACCCTTCTGCCTCGAGGTTCTTACACGGTCTCCATAGACCTGGCGGATGCCTACTGGCATGTTCCAATGAACCATCACGCTTCCTCCTACCTAGGATTTCGACTCCAAAGGAAAAGCTACGCCTTCAGGGCCATGCCCTTCGGCCTCAATGTGGCCCCTCGGATCTTCACAAAGCTGGCGGACGCCATAGTACAACAGCTCCGCCTCCGAGACGTCCAGGTGATGGCCTACCTCGACGATTGGCTAGTCTGGGCTCCATCGCCCGAGGATTGTTTAAAATCCTGCAGCAAAGTCACCCAGTACCTAGAACACCTGGGATTCAAGATAAACGTGAAGAAATCTCGCCTCTCTCCAGCTCAGAAGTTCCAATGGTTAGGAATCCAATGGAACCTTCAGTCACACCGCCTTTCCATTCCCCAGAAGAAAAGGAAGGAAATAGCAGGGTCTGTCAAACGACTACTGAAATCCAAGCGGATCTCAAGACGCCAGCAGGAACGAGTTCTAGGCTCTCTACAGTTCGCCTCAGTAACAAACCCAGTGCTTCGTGCACAGCTAAAGGATGCCGCGGGAGTCTGGAGACGTTCTGCATCCATCGCTCGAAGAGACCTCAAGAGACGGCTCCCAAACAGACTTCGACTTCTCCTCAAGCCGTGGTCGGAAGCAAAGGCCCTGAAAAGGTCCATTCCTCTTCAACACCCACCTCCATCACTCAACATCCACACGGACGCTTCGCTGGAGGGTTGGGGAGGTCACTCCCACCAAAAACAGGCTCAAGGCACATGGTCTCCCCTGTTCAAGACGTTTCACATCAACATCTTGGAGGCCATGGCGGTCCTTCTAACTCTGAAGAAACTCTCCCCGCCTCCCTCGATCCATATTCGTCTAACCCTAGACAACTCGGTGGTAGTTCGATGTCTCAATCGCCAAGGCTCAAGATCGCCCCAGATAAATCAGGTGCTTCTTCCAATCTTCCGTCTGGCAGAGAAGAAGAAATGGCACCTGTCTGCAGTTCACCTACAAGGATTCCGCAACGTGACAGCGGATGCTCTATCTCGGACAAGCCCGATAGAGTCGGAATGGTCTCTAGACGCAAGATCATTCTCCTTCATCTCTCACCAAGTCCCAGAACTTCAGATCGATCTCTTCGCAACGAGCGACAACAATCAACTTCCTCGGTATGTGGCCCCGTACGAGGACCCCAAGGCAGAAGCAGTGGATGCCATGTCACTGGACTGGAACAGATGGTCCAAGATCTACCTGTTCCCTCCCACCAACCTTCTGCTGGAAGTCCTCTCCAAGCTGAGAACCTTCAAAGGGACAGCGGCCCTAGTGGCTCCCAAGCGGCCCCGGAGCAACTGGTACCCCCTGGTCCTGGAGCTGCAGCCCAAGCTGATCCCTCTCCCGGGCCCAGTTCTCTCCCAACAAGTACAGAAGTCGACTGTCTTCGCTTCATCATCGAAAATCAAGGACCTTCATCTCATGATTTTCTCTCCCTAGCCGCAAAGAAGAGGTTTGGGATCTCGAAGAAAAGTCTAGACTTCCTCGAGGAATACAAGACCGAATCCACAAGACGGCAATACGAATCATCTTGGAGAAAATGGGTCTCTTTCGTCAAGACAAAAAATCCTAAGGAAATCACAACTGATTTCTGCATGTCCTTCTTCATTCACCTTCATGGACAGGGATTAGCAGCCAATACGATTTCGACTTGCAAATCGGCCTTGACTAGACCACTATTGTATGCCTTCCAAATTGATCTGTCCAGCGACATCTTCAATAAACTGCCGAAAGCATGCGCTCGTCTACGCCCAGCACCCCCACCGAAACCGATCTCCTGGTCATTGGACAAGGTGCTCCATTTTGCCTCCAACTTGGATAATGATTCATGCCCTCTCAAGGATCTGACTCAGAAAGTTATATTTCTCTTTGCTCTTGCCTCAGGAGCCCGAGTCAGCGAAATAGTGGCATTGTCAAGAGAATAGGGTCATATCCTGTTTACTGATTCAGGAGACATTACCCTCTCCCCGGATCCGACGTTTCTCGCCAAAAACGAATTACCCACCAAAAGATGGGGCCCCTGGAGAATATGCCCCCTGAAGGAAGATGCCTCTCTATGCCCAGTAGAGAGCCTCAAGGTCTATCTTCGCAGAACTTCGAACTTTGGTGGAGGCCAACTCTTCAAAGGAGAAACATCGGGCAGCGACCTGTCACTGAAACAACTAAGAGCGAAAATCACCTACTTCATTCGCAGAGCGGATCCTGACAGTACACCCGCCGGTCACGATCCTAGAAAAGTTGCATCGTCTCTGAATTTCTTTCAGAGTATGGACTTCGAAAGCCTTAAAAGCTTTACAGGCTGGAAGTCCTCGCGTGTTTTCTTCAAACATTATGCGAAACAAGTGCACGAAGTCAAACATTTTGTGGTAGCCGCAGGTAGTGTTATGAAACCTGCACCTAACTCTGCATAGAACAGCGAGTTACTTGGGACTCTAACTCTTCGGGTGCCTATGTTGACCCTCGAGCGATACATAGTGATGTCGAAAACACTTAGTGCTTTCCTATAACTGTTCTTATCCCAGGTGAAATGTCATAGTCGTCACACAAGCGCCACATGTCTAGAGCATGATGTGTTTTAATTAAAGACTGACGTTCCTCGAGAACGAGTGCCTACTAATAAATTTGAAATTCCCTTTCAGATTCAAGAGCAAGTCTTTATTACTATGTACATTATAATTCACTGTAAATTAACTTTACTTATTGCTGTAATTTATTTTAAATTTTATGCAAGTGTGAAATAAAATTCCTATTTTATTACTTGTGCGTCTCAATCCGCTCCTACTTATACTATGAAATATATGCCTGTCATAGTTTTATTATCCCCTTCCATATGGTTCATGGAGATACTAAGATCCTAACCCTTAGTATATATTCACTCTTACAATGTAATATTCCAATACGAATACTTACTCTTCATACCCTAGAGACGAAACTAACCTTCTTAGCACACAGTGCCTAACCACCACTTGTCTGCCCTAAAGAATGTTCCAATATGAATGCCAACCATTCAGTCTCGTCTCCAAGTTCTTCAGGTTCTTCTAGCAAGGTGAATAGCCCTTCGATAACCACTTTGATCTTGGCATGACCGTGGGAACTTCACTGCCAAGGGGGGCAGGAAGATTCTTCCCTACGTTTCTTTTATTAAGATTACTATGCTACATTGTTCAAAGCCCTTGGCGCTTACCCAATAGGGGAAAATCTACCACGATACATTGATTCTCTGGTATTCTTCCATCAGGACGCCATGGCTTGAGCCCAAAAAACGGATTTTGAGCGAAGCGAAAAATCTATTTTTGGGTGAGATAGCCATGGCGTCCTGATGGACCCTCCCTGCTACTTCGTCCAGTTTTTAGGTCCCACCCTGCTCTGCTGTATCATGGTGATCGGCAAGCAACTGGCTTCAGGATGAAGACGGACGTGACGTCATTTAAGCAATGGCGCCCGTTTGTTTACGTCTCGAGTACCAAAAGTAGCCACGGATGAGATTAGCTATGGAACGGCTCCCAGCTATTCTCTGCCCTTACACACCGAAGCATTAACTCTGTTCGGGGTGTAGATAGCTATGTGGCGCGTTAATACATGCGTCCCCTGTTGATATACGATGTCTTAAAAGGGAAACCTTTAGGATACTCGCTCCAGAAGTTAGAATTCTGTGATAACCTGTGGTTAAATTATCTGGGAATATCTTAGTAGTTATTTACCCAAGGAAGCTACCAAAAAGGAACCTTCCATCAGGACGCCATGGCTATCTCACCCAAAAATAGATTTTTCGCTTCGCTCAAAATCCGTTTTGTAAGACAATGTTTATGAAAGAAGTATCTCAGTGTGAAAAGTTTAATGAACATAGCAGTAGGAATGTATATGACTTCTTTAAGGAATATGAAAGGTTTTGTCAAGCTTAGTATGGTGATAGTAAGACTTTGGGCTAGGGAGTTGGGAGAATTTTTGTCAGGATATTTGTTAATGATGAATGGGGTGATAATGAGTGTAGATGTGTATGAAAGTGTAAAGAAGAGAATAATTGAGCAGGTAAAATGTCTGAAAGGTAGTATTAGGTATTAGCGTAAAAATTATTTTGATGAGGCACGAATAAATGTGGGTGAATCGATATCGATGTATGTATGTCGGTTAGAAACTTTAGCTAGAAAGAAGTATGGGGATGAAGGAATAAATTAAAATAAGGAACTAATGAAGAAGTTTTATGGTAAAGTACCAGAGAATGTGTTTGAGTTTATTAATTTAAAACGCAAGGAGAAAATGAGGTGGACTAGAGAGAGACTGACTTAGGATGATATTCAAGAGATAGTTGAGGATTACGAGTTGGATAGGTGTATGAAAGAAAGTAAATCTGTGAGTGTAAGAACTGGAATGGAGGAAAGTGTGCCGGAATTTGGTAGTTTTAGAGATGCTGTTATGAGAGGGCCAATGAGAGTAGCTGATAGTGTGGTAGATAGGATATTGTGCGCTTGTTGATACATGGGCAAAGGTTTGCCTTGTTAGTGAGACTGTACTTAGCCAACTTGGCATAGAGTACCAGGTACTGTCAGGTGAACAGATAGAAGGGTTGACCGGTACGCTGTTTAACTATGCGGTGGTAGCTACCAAAGACATTATCTTTTGTTTTGTTCTTGGTAAGAATCTACTAGTCGCAGCCTACCTAACACTGGATTCACCCCCAGAGAACAGTTGGTGTATGACCACACTGCTGTTCTTCAACTGTCTATCAAGGTACTTTAAGTCTCCATGCTGCATACCAAAACCACTGTCATAAAGATGACTGACCCTGAACCTGATCGTGGAGTGTTTTCCGGGAATGCTCTTTTGTCCTTTAATCAGGTGGTCAAGATCCAGGGAGATTATTGAGAGATCCAATCTGTCATCAAGATGATCTACCCTGGAGTTCCTACATCTCAGGTTCCACACTCCTATCTGCCCTATAGGAGATGTTGGTCTGACCTGGAAGTGCACCAGGGTTTGCTAGTGAAGCGGAACGACTCGTTTGGCACAAATCTTTGATTAGTGTAATCAGGGTTATGTGCCGGACGTGTCGGGAGGTGGTTGCCCTGCCAACCTTGAAAATAGTGACCTCTTCTCTTGAACTGGTTGCTATGGAGCTAGTGATTCCCAACAACCAGTACTTGCTTTATAGGGTGTGTGATGGTAGTCGACCATTATTCCAAGTGGGTGACGGCAGTACCCATAAGGAATAAGAAGAGCAGTACAATATGCTAAGCACTTGAAGACAGAGTTTTTCCTGTTATTCTGCGTGTTCGTGTCCGGATATTGACTGATAATGGCCCTGAGTTTATTTTCCAGGAACTTGCAAAGTTGTTGGAGCGGTACAATGTTGTACATGTGAAAACAACTCCGTATAAACCCTCTAGTAATGGCGCATTGGAGCCGGTGAACTGTACCAATGGTGAGTTACTGAGGGTGATTTCTGGGGAATCTCGGAAATGGGACCAGTATTTATCACACACAGAACGCTGCTACAATCATTCCCACCACACTGAGATTGGTTGTACTCAAGCTGAGAACATAATGAAGGGTGCTCACAATGTTGATAGTATCCCATTGCTGTCAGCAGAAATGAGAGACCCATGGGCTGAAAGACATCCTCAGTATAAATTGCTTTTCTGGGCTCCGACCCGTGCCGCCCAGTGAAATGCTCCTTTTACATAATTTCTAAGGTAAAAACTGCTATGAATTTACCAGAGAAAAATTTGTATAGGAATGCTAGGTTGAACCCAGCTCGCTCACCTTAATAAGGTGTCGGTATAATACTGGAGCGTGAATAAATCACAACCAGAGGTCTCGCACCATTTAGACATCTGTCAACATCCCCGAACAGCGAGGCGCCGTTCAACATCCCACTACTACTAGCGATCCAACGCCAGTGACGTCACTCCTTTTTTATAGCACGCGCTATCCATAAATTTTTTGCCTCGGTGTGTGAATTTCGCTGGTTTACCTGGATTTACCTCAAGATGTCGGACTCTACCGTCACCCCATCTAAGTTAAGTACCAGATCTATGAGTTTTGAAATTTTGGAGGGGGCCTTGCCCTTTTTTGCTTATATTATGACAGTTTTATTTTTCACGACCCCGCGTGGGTCTTTCATGGCGCTCGGCCTCCTCCTATCTCTCTCTCGTCGTTCTTAACGCTTTACAATGAGTCCTCCATACTGATTGTTTCTCGTTATGAACTTTCTGGGTATCCACGGTTCACACACCGTGTTATTTTATTATATTGATGTCCTGTTATTACGATAACAGTTATTACGATATACGATAGCACATTCTCGTTAGGTTGGCATGCCTGGTCGCCTTCGGGCGTTTCAATTTCCATTAATTTTGTTTTACGTTCGCACGCCACGGACATGCTTCTCATTATTAACGTCATTCGTTTTTCTTGCATTAGCTCGAGGGACTTTCATGAGTCAGATATTAGTTTTTAATTTTGTTGGCACTTCACTGACTTTGTGTTATGTTGGTAGCCCTGCCTAACTCCCAGTGCTGTTAGGCTTGGTTTTCTTTTGTCTCATGTTCGTTCCCTCATTTGTTTTACGATTGATGTATCGTTATTTTTATTATTATTTTATTATTTTTATCATCCAGCATGCCTTCCGATCTTATTTTACCATGTGTTATGTTTATTATAGTGTTATTTAGTCTTTCCGCGTGATCATATCAATCGTGGGTCTGGCAGGTTGGTATACCTGCTATCGCCCCACTCCTAGCCTCCCTCCCGCCCGATACCCCCACCCCAGGGTTACCTTCCCTCTCTCTCTCCCATGTCGAGTTAGAGTCACTATGTTGCGTTATGTTCCCCCCCCCCCGGGGCCTTTCGCTCTCTTTACACAGGCGGTTCCCGTTGATCTGTGAGGCTTGCTATTATTATTATACCTTAACGTACATTATTTTACACTTTTTGTACTACTCTACCCGGTCGTAGTCGTTTTCTTCCCGTCGCTCGTTTGGCCAACGGTCGACGGGAAGTTTTCTGCTCGGTCCGTGGTACCTTGTCATGTTATATTATTTTATTTTTGTTTTGTACATGCTACTCCCTCTCGGTCCCGCACTTCACGGACCCGTTAAAGATCCCTTCCCCCTCTATGGTGTCTCGCACCTCACGGACCTCATATAGATATATATATAAAAACTTTCATTACGGGATCCCCGGACGTAGCTTTTATACATTACCATCTGGTCGAGTTGTTTAGTTGAGCCTCCGGAGCCAACGTTACTTATATTACTTGGATTAACTTTATATATTAGTCACATATATATGTATTTATATATACGATCCTAGTTCTCGACCTTCCATCCCTCTTTTGATATGATCACGGTTACGGACTGACTTATTCTCATTCATAATACAGTCGTAATAAAATCTTTTATCATGATATTGATATAATTTAAGCACCTGGGGCCCCCGGGCCCCTAATTTGCTTTCCTTCAAGATACTTGATGTATATAAATGATGTACTGTATATAAAAAAATTTTTATCATGATATTGATATACTGTACTGTATATATATCTTAAGCTCCGGGGCCTCTGGGCCCCTAATTTGCTTTCCTTTAAGATACTCATGTATCTTTTATTTTACAGACTGTACGCTGTGCGATGACGGCATGTGCCGCTGTCCTCCATCAACCCTGCGGCCATGACGTGTGTCGTTCACACGCCCACTGTTCTATCCAAGTGGATGACTTAGCTGTTTGGCATCCGGACAATTGTGTAGTCTGCTACACAATGACCTCCACTCTAACATCTGACTCGGTGAGTGCATTTTCATTAATACAGACTTGTAGGGAGTTACGATTAATTTCGATGGTTTACATTAATTACGATTATTATTTTTAAGGCCACAGTCCTCTGGACTTCCCGCATGCCTTTCACTTCGTGTCTACGAAGTCCTTGGACTTCTCCACTTTTCTTTGGCACAAATATCCCTCGCTAATAGTCTGTTCTCTTTTAGAGCTCCCAACTTGAAAAAATACAGCTCAGGCTACCCTCAAGGTCTGGATTGGTGGGTTCGCCCGCAACGTGAAGGCCAAACAGCCTTATATCCTCTCTGAGGAATGGTGTGCACGTTCTACCCCCATGCTAAAACTTCAGCAGCAGTCCCCAAAGAGTTGGTGGACCCTATCATCGAGAGGATCGATTCCCTTCTTCTGGCCCCGGACCAAGAAGAGACGGGCGGCACCCTAACTGAGGACGTCGCTACCCTCAACCTCGATGTGGAACCCATGGCTCTGGATGATCCCGACGCAGGTAGGGACGTAGGTGAGTCAGGTGGTTCCCGGGCTAAGATTCCTCTCCCTAGCCCGGCTTTCTCTTCTACTTCTGAACACTCTTCTTTTCGAGGTTTTCCGGGGACAACCGGGACTGATCTCAGTCCCCGGCCTGTTATCCCCAAGGTGAAGGCTCATCGTAAGCCTTTATATAAGGCCCACAAGTCTTCCAAAGACCACAAGTCTTCGAAATCATCATCTTCGAAGGCTAAATCTTCCTCCACCAGAGTCTCTCAAGACCCAATTGCTGTGCCCTCAACCTCTCACGGAGTAGTCTCCGTTCCGGCACCTGTTCCCTCTCCGGCAGAATCATTTAACCCGGTGGAATTTTCCGAGAAGATGTTTGCTCGTTTTGAGTCGATGCTATCGTCTCATACACAGCAATCACAAGAGAGAATAGCTTCCATGGAGAGCCTAGTTCAGGGACTCATGCGCTCGGGGCTGCCACCGCCACAACAGCAATACCCCATCCCCGACGCCTCCAAGCTTCCTCCTTTCAATAAGAATAACCCTTGGAGGTTAGCATTGCATGCTCCCTTCTCGGAGGGTATGTTGTCAATTGAAGGTTTCGGTACCCGGCCTCTTGCGGATTATGAATTTTACCCGCCGGGTTTTGAATTCCCCTTCCCCGGCTACGCTCGCCTCACGGAAGAGGCTCTAATTTGATTGGATAAGGTCCCAAAGGAAACTGTTATTTTTCCTAAAGAGCAGGTACAGTCTGTCTTGGTCCGCGTGTTCAATGAGTGGGACTGCTTGAACACAATGATTACGGCCTACAAGAGTTCTTATACTATGTTTGTGGCCGACGACCAGACTCCTACCCCATGGGGGACCAAGATCCTAGAGACGGTCTTTCAGGCTATCAAGGAAGAGAAGCCTTTACCTCAACTCAGGGAGACCGACTTAACCTCCCTTCTCTTTCCGGGAGACAATGAATGTTGGCGGAACGCCCCAGCTACCTTCTCGGTAGGTAAGTTGAGCCCGGACTGTGCCTCGACGCAGTTCAGCGAATGGCTTCCCAAACTCCCGGAGTCTCTCATTAAATTAGAATTCGAGTCGAGGTGTAGATTCAGCAGATCCCTTAATTCGGTTGCCCTTTCTGAATTGACCGTCGCCACTTACAACGAGGAGGACCTCCTTAAAGTCCTCACTAAGTCGCTTTTGCAAAACTTTATGGCTGATGCCTATGATTTTGCAAACGCCAGGACCCGTTGTCGACGACACGTCTTATCCGAAGCCACGATTAGGCACGAACCTAATAGGCTCATCAAAGCTCCAGTCTGGGGCCCGGATCTTTTCCCAGAGGACTTAGTTAACTCAGTCCTTAGCGAGGCAGCTAGAGCCAACCAAAACCTCAAGGTTAGGTGGGGCCTGGTTTCAAAGAGGAAGTATGAGCCTACTAGTACCCCAATTCGAGGTAGGAAGAGATTGAGGCCCTTCCAATCTTCCCAATTCAGACAACCTCTGCAAGTGGTTCAACCGGTCTCAGTCCAACCTGCTCCTCAAGGTCCCCAGCCTTCTACCTCAAAGGGCCAACAACAAGAGCAATACGTTCTGGTCCCTCAGTCTCAGATTGCCTCGACTTCCTTCTCCCCCGCCTTTAACCCCACGTATGAGTCTCAGGGCTCTTTCCGTGGCTACCAGCGTCACAGGGGTTCCAGGGGTGCCTTTCGTGCCCGAGGTGGCGGAAGGGGTTACCACCGAGGCAAGTCTTCCCGCGGAAGCAGAGGAGGCAAATCATCCTCCAACCATTGAGAAACTGCAGATAGGAGGGAGATTATACAAATTTCGGGACCATTGGAAGTTCAGCGATTGGGCTTCCAGCATCATCTCAAAAGGTCTAGGGTGGAGTTGGATACAGGGACCTCCTCCACCGAAAAGCTTTTACCAACTACCAACGGAAGAACTACGTTCCTTCACAAAAGATCTGCTACTAAAGAATGCAATCCAAAGCATATGTCGCTTAAGATTTCAAGGGCGCTTGTTCAGCGTGCCAAAGAAAGGCTCAGACAAACGGAGAGTAATCCTGGACCTGTCTCGTTTAAATTCCTTCATTCGTTGCGACAAATTCCATATGCTTACCGTCTCGCAGGTGCGGACCTTACTTCCCCGTGAGGCCGTCACTACCTCCATCGATCTTACAGATGCCTACTATCACGTTCCAATAGCAAGGCATTTTCGTCCTTTTTTGGGCTTCAAGCTAGGCAAACAAGCCTATGCATTCAAAGTGATGCCATTCGGGCTCAACATAACACCCAGAATCTTCACCAAACTAGCAAAGACAGTAATTCAAGAGCTTCGAACTCAGGGGATACAGGTAGTGGCCTATCTAGACGATTGGCTAATCTGGTCAGACAATGCCCAGAATTGCCGCATAGCAACGAACAAAGTCCTCACCTTCCTTCGAAAACTGGGATTCCAAGTCAACCTCGAGAAATCCCGCCTGGTCCCGGAGACCAAGTTTCAATGGCTGGGACTACAATGGGACCTGTGCTCCCATACGCTGTGCCTCCCCAAAGCCAAAAGGAAGGAGATAGCGAGGAATATAAAACAATTTCTCAGGGAAAAGTTGACCTCCAGAAGGAACCAAGAGAGGATCCTAGGTTCCTTACAGTTCGCCTCCGTGACAGACATCGTCCTAAGGTCCAAACTCAAGGATATAAACAGAGTGTGGCGCTCCAGAGCAACCGCAAAACACCGAGACAGACGTGCTCGCCTTCCCCCAATCCCGAGAAAAAGTCTGCAGCCTTGGACGAAGATCAAGAATCTTTCCAAGTCGGTTCCCTTACAACATCCGGTCCCGGGACTCGTCGTTCACACAGACGCCTCCTTAACAGGGTGGGGAGGTTACTCCCAACACAAGAAAGTCCAAGGGTTATGGTCACCGGTCTTCCAACAAATGCACATCAACGTCCTAGAGGCCATGGCAGTCTTCCTCACTTTAAAACGTCTCAATCCAGCCAAGAATCTCCATATCAGACTGGTTCTCGACAGTGCAGTCATAGTACACTGCATCAACAGAGGAGGCTCCAGATCAGCCCAAATAAACCACATCATATTGAAGATTTTCTCCATGGCGGCATTGCACAAGTGGCACCTGTCAGCAGTCCATCTAGCAGGAGTCCGGAATGTGGTAGCGGACGCACTTTCCCGGACGACTCCGCTAGAGTCGGAATGGTCACTAGACAATCGATCTTTCCAGTGGATACTATCTCAAGTCCTGGGTCTCCAGGTGGATCTGTTTGTGACGGAATCCAATCGCAAACTAGATTGTTACGTAGACCCCAACCTGGACCCTCAGGCTTATGCCACTGACTCTATGATTCTAGATTGGAATACCTGGAAGACGATTTATCTGTTTCCTCCGGTGAATCTCCTGCTGAAAGTTCTGCACAAACTCAGATCCTTCAAAGGTCAAGTGGCTCTCGTAGCCCCCAACTGGCCCAAAAGCAATTGGTTCCCCTTGTTGCTAGAACTAGGTCTCCGCCCCGGCGGATTCCCAATCCGTTGCTAACACAGACAGTACAAACTCACAATGTGTTCGCTTCCTCAAGGATTCTGAATGCCCTAACTTTATGGACTTCATGAAGTTCGCAGCCCAACGAGGTGCAAACATCGATCCTTTGAATACTATTTTCCTGGAATCTGACAAAAGGGAATCTACTCTCCGTCAATATGACTCAGCTGTCAAGAAATTAGCTAAGTTCTTGAAAGATTCCCAAGTGGAGAAAATGACGATGAACCTAACTGTGACATTCTTCAGAACTCTCTTCGAATCAGGCCTGGCAGCCAATACAATTACTGCAATCAAGTCAGCCCTGAAAAAGATCTTCCATATTGGTTTTGACATTGATCTAACGGATTCATATTTCTCATCCATTCCGAGAGCTTGTGCCAGACTAAAACATTCAACTCGCCCTAGCGCGGTTTCCTGATTTTTGAACGATGTTCTTAAGGTAGCCTCTGACACCCCAAATGAATCCTGTAACTATATGGCATTATTAAGAAAGTCACTTTTTCTTTTGAGCCTCGCCTCGGGCTCCAGAATCTCAGAATTGTCAGCCTTATCTAGAGACCCAGTTCATATAGAGTTTCTCCCTTCGGGTGAGGTCCTTCTCTCCCCTAACAAAGTTTTCCTGGCTAAAAATGAGGACCCTCAAAACAGGTGGTCTCCCTGGAAGATTGTTCCACTTCCTCGGGATCCATCCCTGTGTCCAGTTACCACCCTGAAATCCTACTTAAGTAGAACTTCCACCTCAACCACAGGGCCCTTATTTATTAGAGAGCACGGAGGAACTATTACCCTTAAGGGAATCAGACAACAAATTCTTTATTTTATTAAACAAGCTAATCCTGAATCATTCCCACATGTCCATGATATTCGAGCTGTGGCTACCTCAATTAATTTTTTCCACCATATGAAATTTGATGAGCTCTCAAAATATACGGGTTGGAAGTCCCCTAAGTTTTCAAGCGCCACTACCTAAAACCTTTAGAAGCTCTTAGATTTGCCACAGTAGCTGCAGGGAATATAGTTCCTCCTGAAGGTACAGAGTCCTAATCACCACATCTTGCTCTATCCTCTTTCCCTCCTGCCTGGCTTACCTATTGTTCCTACCAGTTTTGTTTACCATACACCCTTATGGCGTATTATTTTATTATTCATTGATCAATTTCACGAATTGTTTTTGATTTAACTTGTTCTTAAAATCCCAGAGCTGATTATATTTTGTTATGTTAAATCTTTGTTTTGGATTTACTTTTACTTGGTTCTCTCTATCATCCCCTGATTGGATTTTGTACCATGCTCATATTCATATCTATGATTGAATTTTTACCTTTGCATTTTTGATTACCAAGCTGGATTACCACTATTCATATCTGTTGAATTTTACCTACGGGTTTCATTATTGATTGTTTACCATGTCTATTTATCACTGTCATATACATGTTGATCTATATTCACAGGTTTCCTCATCCCTCTTTTTTTATATTAAAACTCATCAGCTATGTTAATTTTGTGTTATTCTCTCCTCAGGTAGTTAGCCATATTGGGTCCCCATTCTCTGGTGCGATTTCACTGGGCGGCACGGGTCGGAGCCCAGAAAAGGGATTTTGACGTAGGAAAAATCTATTTCTGGGCGAGAGACCCGTGCCGCCCAGTGAACCCACCCGTCCCTCCCTAATGGGGCCCCAATCTGGGGTGCTATAAGGAGTGACGTCACTGGCGTGGGATCGCTAGTAGTAGTGGGATGTTGAACGTCGCCTCGCTGTTCGGGGATGTTGACAGGAGATGTCTAAATGGTGCGAGACCTCTGGTTGTGATTTATTCACGCCCCAGTAGTATACCGACACCTTATTAAGGTGAGCGAGCTGGGTTCAACCTAGCATTTCTGACTCAGCAGTGTCTGCAGTATTTATTCTGATTATGATTGTCTTGGCTTTTCGGTATCCCATTGTGACGACCGACTGTTGCCTGAAAATCCCCCCCTTCAGTGGATTTAGTCCCCCATGGACTAGGTCAAAAGGTCCAGTTCCTAACCTACCTCTAGTTCAGCCTCAAGTCATGGAGTGGAGGTCTCGTCTCACTGATCAGACGATTACATCTCCTTTCCTGAGTCACCTCAGAATTCCAGCCCTTTTCAACACTCTGATGGTAGATTGTAACACTGGTCTAAAATCAAGGCTGAAGTGGTACTGTCAGGTGTATTTAACCTGAATGCGACAGGCCTGTTTAGGTCTTCTTTATTAGAGCTTTGCCGTAAGTCACCACCTGATTTTTCGGAATTTTTATTGTCCTCTTCCGAGTTTATGGTCAGCATCAGTGTCGAAATACCACAGATATCAGCTGTTATGCATGGTTATCAATCGATTAAAGACACTCCGTTTGTACCTGGAGTCACCGGCTTAGCCTGTCTCCGGTACTGCAAGAGATTAACATGGCTCGCCAGCAGATTGCTGAATCCTGGCGCATATCCCGAGACAGAATTTTGAGACTGAAGAACAACTATAAATTTCCCCTTGAATTAATCTCGCTGAATTAATTTTGATTCCCACATTGGGGTAGTTAAAAGGCTGTGGAACGGGACACCTTATGTGAGGAAAACTGTATTGAGTCATGGTTTGTGTAATTGTTTTATCAATTGTTGTAAATTTTCCTTGACCATGACAAAGTTATATTAGAGTTAGTATATTTTCATTGTACTGCAACAGTCCAAAATCAATAAGTTTTGTATTCTTTAAAATTGATTCTGGACTACAATAACTGTCAGTTTTCCTTTTCCTGGACAGTTTATGCCTGTAAACTTTATTTGTAAGAATGAGTGTTGTGATGACAAATTGATATCGTGTGACTAATGTATATAGACATTCATCCCCATGTAATTTGTCATCGTATCCTCTCGCTGTATTTTTTCTAATCTAATGTAATGTTACCTGTAATAATAACTGTGATGTTACTGGATAAGTGGATGAAGGAAGGGATATGATGAATTAAATTTCTTTTAGTTGATCATCCTACCTTTCTATCAATTTTTTTTTTTTTTGTAATGTAAAATATATTCACTTGAAATGTACAAAGTTGGAGTAGGGTGTTGTCAGTTTCGAGACATTTCTAGATGGGCTTGAGGGCTAATGGGAAGGGGGGGGGGGGGATCTAATAATGATAAGGGGTTCGTGTGAAAAACCTAAATTTTTTTGTATGTTAGGAAATATACAAATCACTTTCAGATTTGTTATTTCATTGTTATTTCATTGTTTTTATTTAATGAGCTTCTAGCCTTCATAATGTTTTATTCTGTTTTTGTTTCACTTGACAGGTGGTTGGCAGCGCACCCTATTCTCTGTAGGGCTCGGAGACAGTTCCACATTTATCATGTGATTATCATAAAAAAAAAGTGTTGTATGTGGAAATATTTCACCAATAACATGAAAGGTGCCCTAAATCCAGTCAAGATGCACTTTATAAAACACAAGTAAATACAACCAAGAGACCTATACTTTGCCCATATGAGTGTAGTGTAATGTGAAAAACTTACAGTGAGTTAGCTTCTGTAGAACGTCTGCGTTGTTCAGTACACTCAAAACAATTTGAAGTTTTGAACCGACATTTATCACATTGGTAACGAAAATTGTGTTCTGCTTCAAGATCGCTTTCACTGAAAATTCAAAAGTTCATGTCAACAGGGATTTAGGAAAATCTTTTTTGACTCTTCAGAGTGTAGGCCTAGACAAAGAATGAAAACATTATCTAACACTCAATTTCTGTTGTTTGTGAACAGTGGTTGTCGTCTCGACCCGTAAAATGATGCTTGTGAAGAATCTGTTTATTCTTCCAGTATGACTTTAGGAGGAGGAGGACAATTATATGCTGCACACTCATTTGTAGCTAAAATATCAATTTTTTTTTTTTTTTTTTTTTTTTTTTTTTTTTTACTAAATATGTGATTTACTGAATAACCTGTCCCTGCAAGATGTGACTGTAAGAGGATGTCTATGTTTCCCCTTCTGGTTTTGATGACCTGTATTGTCTTTATCATGGTATTTTCTTATTTTTGTCAAATAATTTTTTAATCTAGTTATTGTGAAAAATTCGAGGTTCTAGCTGGGTCCCCTTGCCCACCATAAAATTCGAGGGGTGTTGCCCAGTGCCCAGTTCTCTTGACTGTTTACTTTTAGCTCAGATTTCTAGGTATTCCACAGTTTTATCTTTTTGTGTAGTGAATGTTGTTGTGTGGTCGGCATGCTACATCTGGCCACAGCCTGCGTGTTACATGCTACGCCCGGCCACAGTCCGCAAACCACTACAACGCTGAGGAGTAACAGTCTGCACCTTCTCGTTCATATGACGAACCGGTATGAACAAAGGGTGGACAAGCGGGTGTGGATATGGTTACAGCTTACGGCGTGAGAGACTCCGTCAGTGAATAACCTCAAGTCTCGGAGAGGAAGACCATAGTCAACCTCAGAGGAAACTGGTGTGCGCCTCCTCTGTGTCCCTAACTGAATCATTTCAAGGAGCAATTCCTTCGATGGGGGACCCAAAATCCCTAAGGAAAGCCAAAGTAGATGAATGTCGTTAACAGAAAGACTCCCCTTCGGTGGAGGCAGTACTGCTTCGCTGAGGGAAGCGATGGCGTCCTATATGCCCAAGGATTGTCCGGGCATCAAATGGCCATCAATGTTACTCAATCGTCCTCCAGAAGAGAATGAGCGAGCAGTGACAACTTGGAGGATTAAGCAAACAGAGAAAGGAGTCAGGGTTTCTTCACCTTCGATGAAGACTCTGAAGACGAATTCCTTTTGAACTTATTCTGTTGCTTCAGAAACCTCACCACTAGGAGGACGGACACTCCTGAAACTCATTACAAGGAGAGTGCTGCGTACACGAGTGACCTCTGCAAGCAGGACAAAGGGAATGGCGATCGGTGACAGGCGCAGGCATGAATGTGCTGCATTGGTACCCTTCTCGTCACAGACAAACCCACATGACAAGATCATCAAAAACCAAGCACACCTGAGAAAAGTTAGTAAAGTCAAAAGCCAGTTTGTATTGCTAACGGGAGAGAGAGAAACGAAACGTTTACACTCTTCCAAACCAAGAGCAAAAGTGATGACATATCACTGCTAATTAGCAGTGGGTGGTTATACCTTCGTAAAACTATACAGAACAAAAGGGTTTGCATTGAGTGTCTGAACAAAGAGCAGCATGGAAACAAGAGCAAACTAAAGTAGAGGATATTCTAGTAAGAAAAAGGAATGAAACCTATGAGAGTGACAGATAATAGATAAACAAAAAGAATAATAGAATGGGTCCCTAAAGATTGCAAATGAAGTAAGGGAAGGAAGAGATGATGATGGACTGATGAGCTAAGAAAATTTGCAGGTATAGATGGCATAGAAAGACCATAAACAGATGGGAGCCCTATGTCCTGCAGTGGACTATCAATGGCTGATGATGATGAGATTAGCATGTAAACCCCAGTTCATTTTCTTCATTACCCTTAGTTTTCTGCACACAAAATATCCATGTTTTTTATCATTAAATCTTCCAACTATTTTTCTTTTCTTGTCATCGAGCCAATATTGAGGTGGCCTATTCTGATCCTGTTTAGAGCTTGGTTCTTTAGCTGCACCCGTTCATGATGCATTAGCACTCACCTTGTCACAGAGTGAGGGCAATGTGTCTGTGCGTCAGTTATGGAATATGTCCTGGGACTATTCTCATCTATATTATGCGTCATTCCATTGCTTGCTCCATGGGATTTATAGTCAGATGCCTTTCCTGACACCAACCCTCTCTATTTACCTGGGCTTGGGACCAGCACCCATTGGAGCTGGCTGGATTTTTCCCAGTCAGTCCATAGAAATGGCCAGTTTTAAATTAAGAGTATTATACTGTACTAGGCTACAAGCATCAACATATTAATAACTGAGTTTAGCTTTGGATTCAGATTCTATCACTATATTATGATGTTAAAGTCAAGGCCAGAAAACACTAAAATTGGGACAAATTCCTTATGACAAATATGTAGTACCCACCTTGTAAAGTTATATAGATATTGGCAAGATTAAACTTGAGTACAATTTGTACTAAATATGGATTTACATATTCACACGTTGGCAAAATATTTATTTAAATAAAATAAGTAGACACTAATGGAGATCAATTCATGATCTACAATTGTACCAAGTTTAACTATAATTCTTTTATCATATTTAAAGTTCAAATGACAAGTAAAGCATGAAAATCACAGATGTTGTCAATGGAGGACTCAAAAGGAAAAATAAAATCAACCTTTCCAAAATACTGTACCTTTATCATTTAAAAAATACTGCTTCCACTAAAATAAAGGAGATACACGACAATTGTACATGGAAATTTGTTTATTTGACTACAATAAAAATTACTGCACTTAAGTACTAATCCAAAACCGTCTAAATAAGCTACTCTTTTCATCAACAAATCTGCTCCCATTTTCCTCTACACTAACAACAGTGTTAGTTACACAAATACAGTACATACCTAACTGCATTCAGCTACTTACTAACAACCATAGGGACAACTACAACACAGACCTAATAATAATCGGCTATCTATCTATCTATCATGTATGAATAAAATCCTAAAGCTAACCCATTACATAATGCTACGACCTATGAATAAAATAATTAGAAAAAATAATTCAGATAAAACTGTGTTGCTAATAAAACCTTGAGGAAAGTTGAAACTTTATTAGAATTTAGAAAAAACCTTCATCCTTTTAGAAATAACTACTGCTGCTGTAAATTTCAATACCACATAGACAGCAAGTTGATCATATGATGGCTTAATAATTTAAAGAGTAATGTACAAGTTATATAAAACACCAAATCTCCAAATAAAAACAAAAGGCTGTACATTTGTTTGCAATCAACAAAATGAACATCTTTAATAAAGAAACTGATATTCATTCATTTACTTATAAGGACTAACATTCACAAGACCCATGGGAATGACATAATATCAGTATCACTTTTCTTAACTGGTGTTGAGAGAGAGAGAGAGAGAGAGAGAGAGAGAGAGAGAGAGAGATTTCACTTGATCCAATCTGTAAATCCCCTTTCGCAATGCACCCTACTCTAATGAAATGGCATATGCCAGTTTACTTGTTTTTTATTCATACACCTTTGTAGTCTGTTGGGACAGACTAGATCAGTAAGTAGAATGTGGGTATATAATTACTATGGCACAATATTCCTAAAATAAGAAGTGTTCCTCATATATTGTATGTGCTGCACTTTACTTTGAACTGTCTGATGCAAATTGGGGAAACCCATACAGTATTTTTCAAATTTTAGAAGTTTTAAAAATCCAAAAGTTATGACTAAAACATCCTATTTTAAAAGGGAAACAAACAATTTGACCTAAGGTTCCCCACCTAAGCTAATTAAAAGCCATATCCTTACCTACTTTAATTGCCGGGGGGGGGGGGGTATACCTTAGACTGCTGTATCCTTAGCTTATCCTAAGACTAAGTCTCAACTCTGTTTGCCTCCTAACTAACTTCACTTCTTGCAATTTGGCGTCAATGACCTTGGATGTCAAGATGCCAGATAACTCATAATCAATCAATCACTCATTACAAGGTAACACCAAATCACAATATTTAATTCATCTAAATTCATACCTTTGTACTTCAGACCAAGATACACTTTTCCCCATAAAAAAATCAATTTGACAAGTAATAAGAAAGTTTATGCCTGTCCCAACCAACTACATACACCTCAATTCCCTTAAGCAAAGCACCCAACTCTTAATGAAATAGCAAATGCCAGAGTTTACATGATTTCTATTCATACACTGTTATGATGAAACCCTAACACCAAAAGAATTTGCACAAATAACCAGTGCTTATCCAAAATGTTGATAATATAAGCCTACTCTCCATTTGGTCATTGCCTTATGACACTAACTTTATAATTAACAAACTCTGAGTGTAATTTTTACATTACAGTTTCTTAAATAAACGACATTACAAAAAAAGTTACATGCACATATATTTGACATGTGAAAAAAAAAAATTACACAACAAATTGTAAATCATAACTATGATTCTTAGGGATAGAAGAGAAAATAAATTTAAAAACAAGAATTTACACAGTATAATACAATTATACTCCAAAATATATTGTCCAACTACAACTTCCTTGTGTAACTAATGGTGAATTCAATGTTCATATCTTGGTTTTAAAAATTACACCTCAAAATTATACTGCACTAAATCTAACCTATATAACAGTATATACAATACACTAACAATGAACTAAGCTAATCAAAATAAATACATTAGGCATATACAAACACAAAACTGTTCCCAGAGTATTAAAATCACATTCACAAGCTACCTATTAGGGCAGTGTTATTTTCCCAAAATGCTCCATTAAAAGATTATCCATTTCATGGCCTCATATAGTAGTTAACTATTTATACTCAAAATTGAGTGCCCTGCCGATAACAAGGCGTCTGATTTCACTGGTTCCTGCTCCAATTTCATATAACTTTGCGTCTCTCAGAAGTCTTCCAGTAGGATAGTCGTTGATGTAACCATTTCCACCTAAGGACAACAGAACGAAAAATTAACCGAGTCTTTTTGTTCATACAAGTTTGACTTTAGTAAGTTCATAATTGAAATGCTTAACTAAAGGTACAGTATGCACTTACCAATATCAAAATTAAAGTACAGACACATTAATAACACTACCTTGAAAGATTTTGAGATATGAGATCCAGATATCAAGCTGTTACAAAAGCTAAATAAACTATTAGGTGGACTTTAGATCTAAGTCAAAAATTTTTAAAGTAATTTGTATTTTTTCTAGCTATACAAACTTGAGCCCTTCACTATAGAAGAATAGATAAAAGCAAAGCTAGAACATGTCATTTAAATTATAATGAGTTGTAAACAACTGACAGGTAATTACCGTGACGGGGAGGCGACTGCCCCACGCCGGCTTACTGACAATTCACCATTTCACTTAGATTGAAGCCTGGTACTTTCTTGGGGGCTGCTGATGGCGGGCAATTTTGAGTAAGGGACTCATGTTTATATAGATAGTTAAAATGAAAATCACATACTTTAAAAATTTGTGATTTGTTCCTACGCAAATACAAACCATCGTCCTTTACTAAAGGAGATTTATCCTTAGGTGGAAGTCCCATTTCCCAAATGGGTGGAAGCTTAACTCGAAAACCCGGAACTCTAGCATTTTAGATTCATAGAGAAGCAGCAGCGAATTTCATGGCCCTGGCTGTTAAAAGTGTTGTACTTGAGCTGGAATACTCTATGTAGTAGGCTTGCAAAGTACTGTAATGGGTTTGAAGATGTTGCAATTTGAGGACTATCTTATAATTGTGGATTGCCTCGCTACATCACACCTGCCCTTGTAGGGAGCATGGGGAAAACTCTCTCCCATGCTTGAGCACGGAATTGCTACGAGCAGTCTGGGTAGGCCAGTCACTCTTCACTTTCATCCCAGTCTTATATGTAACCACAGTCCTTGACTCGCAGCTATTGGTACTGTGAAAGGAGCCAAGTTAGCTTATACCACCTACTGAGCAGCTACAACAAGTCCTAGAGTGGTGTCTAAGGACTTGTGGGGTCACACTCCACAGGTAGAGGCAGTGACAGTTGTATGATGCTTCCATACACCTGCTTGGAAAACCTACATCACAGAGAAATTCATCCTCAGTGCCAGAGGTGCAGATGCCTCTCACGTCATGAGCTTTACACATGATTTATCTGCAGAATATGAAAAGTGTTCGAAAGATCACTTCCTTTAACCATGAGATCATATTCCTGGAGGTGATCTTGATTCTTCTTGTACTCACAAAAAGATGCAGTAAACGAGGTCTTCAAGGCCTAGTGAGTTTCAGATAACACCTTAGAGCTCTCACAGGGCACAGTAAAAGGTGGTCAGGGTCATCAGTTACTTACCCAAGACTTATAACTTGGAAAGATAGAAATCTGCTATTAGGCATGGATGGGTTCTGAGTTTTTGCGAAAGGGTGATGTTGAATGAGAGACCATGCAGTTTGCTAACACATTTAGCTAAAGCGAGATGGAAAACCGTCTTCAGGATGAGGTCCCTGTCTGAAGCTCGCCTCAACGATTCGTAGGGTGCCCCCTTTAAGGAATGTAACACCTTTACCATGTTCCAGGAAGGAGGGCTCACCTCAACTGAAGGGCAGGTCTCCTCAAAACACCTAATTAAGCATGGAAATTTACTCCTCCGAAGAAGTATCTTCTTCTCTTGTCTAAACACTTGGCTCAAGGCTGAGCGATTATCTTTTACTGCTGAAACGAATCAGTGTTTCTCCTTATGGAGGTAGTACAAATAGCCAGCAATCAATGGTACAGAGATTCCATGGGGAGAGAGACCCTTCCCATGACACCAACCATAGAAGATGGGCCACTTGGGGTGGTAGACAGCCACCGAAGATTTGCATTGGTATCCAGACATCTGTTGCAATGTCTCTTTAGAAAAGCCTTTCTATGAGAGGAAATGCTGAATGACCTCCATACGTGAAGACAATGGGATCTCGGATCATTGAGGAAAATCCTGGCGTGAGGCTGACATACAGAAGGTTGAGGGAGTTGGCAATTTTCTCGGAGTCTCTGTTAGGAGGTGCTGAAGGTTCCTGTACCACACTATGTGTGGCCACCTTGGATACCAACGTTAATAAAACGTTGGGAGTGTCCCTTACTCGATTCACAACTCTCTTAAGTAAGCAAAACGGCGGAAAAGCCTAAGAGTTGAAGCTGTCCAATGGGTGTTGAAAAATATCCTCGAATGCTGCTCCTGGGTCTGGAACAAGAGAGCAGTAGATCAGGAGGTTTTTGTTCGGAGATGTATCGAAGAGGACTATCATTGGAGAACCCCAAAAAATGAGGATCTATGTTGCTACCAGATGACACAAATACCACACTGAAACGACTGCTTGGGTCTTCCTGCTCAACTTGGCTGCTCCCACGTTCCTCTTTCTCGGGATGAAGCGGGCTGAAAATGTAATCACATTGTCCTCTGCCTACTTAAGAGTTCTCACTGTCAGATGGCACAGCTGCACTGACATAGTACTGCACCTCCTTGTTTGTTGATATAGGACGCCGCCACGTTGGTGCTGTTGCTCACCAAAACCACCGAGTGACCTGCAGAAGACGGCAAAACTTTTTGAGAACTAAAGAGGCTGGTCTCATCTCCAAAATTTTTATGTGCCCCCAGCAATTTTCCTCCATCCAGGAGCCAGATATCATGTGTCGGCCCCTCTCTTGAAGCATCTGAGAAAAAACTCTGGAGGCAGCAGCGAGTGGGCATCCTTGGAGGTTTTCTTTCTCCAACCACCATCTGAAGTCCCTCCTCGATTTTTTAAAACTATGTGCAGCAGACCCCATTTTTTAAAATTTACTGATGGAGCAGACCCCTTTCTATGATAATTTCCCTCTGTTGGTCTATAAGTGTTTCCAGGCTATAATATACTAAAATTGCCACAAATTTATTTATTAATGGCTCATCTTCAATATGAATTTTTACCTTTTACTCAGCATAATCAATATCAATTTTGCAATTTTGCATACATTTTAGTGAACTTAACATCAAGGCTTCCTCCTCACATCTCAAAACATACTGAATACAATGAATAGTACTGTTTTGCTGATTCATTGATTCATTACTCTTGGAAAATCAGGCTCCAATCTACTGAGCTTCAGTTACATATCAGGTTCGACACTGATTCTGTTGTGCTTCTTAGTTTTAAGATCAACTAGTGTAGAAAATCGCAGTTATACGTTCTTGGGAACAGTATGAAGTTCCTCAAAGCAATTGTTGCAAGTCCAGGTACTCTGGTCGGACTTGAGCCTGACAGTCAGCCAAACTTTATTTGCTGAATAAAGTCTTAAGTGTCCTATTGGTTGTAATTTCAACAAGATTATCACCCTCCTTTAACAATAGGGTGACACTGATCTTATATATCTTTGCTTTATCTCTAACAAATGGATTTGTAATCCACCCAAAGGTTGGGTCTGGTTCTTCAAAATGTTTTCCCAACTCTTTGAGTGAAGGCTTTGCAGATGGGTCAACACTGGATTTAATCTATTCAGTAATATCAGACAAGTTTGCACTTTTGTGAGTCATTTGGTTTCATACATTAGATTATAGATGTCATGACTTTCAGGCAAAATAATTTTCCCTTCAACACAAAGCTCAAAAAGACGGGAAAGGATTTTACTTCATGCCAGCCAGTGAACCACTGTATGGTAGAGGAGTTTTGTGTGTTTGTTTTGCAAATCTTCACACAGCTTGAAATAAAAGGATGTTCAGTGCTTTACCTTTGATAAAAGTAAGCCAGAACTGTTTCAAGAAAGGTAGGCATATGTTCCATAGAAAGTTGTTTGCGATAAATGCAACAGCGTGTTGCATAAACAAGTGGTACAATATGTTATAATGAATAAGGGTTTGTGTGAAATAAAAACTTTATGGTTTGTGTGTTAGAAAAAAATACATGTTACATTCAAAATTGTCATGTAAATTCATTATAAAATTTAGTTAGAAGGCCTCAACCGGCAACCCCCCCCAAAAAAAAATTACTTAATCTGTTATTGTTTCTCTTAACAGGTAATGGCAGCAATACCCTAGACTCGGTAGGGAGTCAAGTAGAGGTGTGAGAGAATAGCTGTTACAAGCATTTCAATACAGGAGTAACAATGCCAGCTAGTATTGGAGTAATATTTCATAAACCTGTACCTTTTTACTTTGCTGGTCAGACTATAACTGGCTATGTCCAAGTGATATGTGATAAACCCAAATCTTGTCGAAAGTAGCGGTGCCCTGAACACAGTGTCAGATCATATATCAGCACTTTATAAAGCAAAAGTAAACACAATCAAGAGACATATACTTTGCATATAGGAGTGTAGTTTATAATGTGAAGAAACTTAAGAGTTGGGTTCTGTGGAACGGCTGTGTTGTTCAGTATACAAAGAAAATAAATTAAACGTACCATTGCCTTTGACCTCCATGTGAAGCATTAATCAGGCATTTGAATTTTTGAAAGAAACTCCTAAGTGTGACTATATTAGATAGGAATGAAAATTATTGTGAATTAGCCTAGCTGTGATGAAATGATGCTCGTGAAGAATCTGTATATTCTTCCAGTGAGTTTGGAGGAGGACATTTCTATGCTGCACACACATATGTACTAGGGTTGTTGAACTTTTGTAGTTCATTTAAATACTGTCCAGTAGCTTCCATTTGCATATAGTTAATCATCTTTAAATTATCCCCGATAGTGAGTACAAAGCATTATATTGTTAGGGGACAGTCAAATGGGTGGGCAGTTTGTTTTTCTGGGTTATTCAATTTTTTTAACCTTGTTATTGTGAGGCTGGAGTGTAAAGGGATACTTGTTTTTTTTTCAATAGAAATTTCTTCATTGATGTACTGTACTTGACTTTTTGTAATAAACTTTATTTTTTATTTTTGTTAAGCCACTTTCAATATATATTTTTTCGCACACCACATTCTGTTACCAGCCTAAAAATAATTCAATTTTTTTCTCTTTCTCCTAATGTTCTTAAATTTTACTTAAGCTTGAAGAGATCTTACCTAAAGAAGATAAAGCTATTCATTATTTCTTCCGATTTTCCCAGAATTAAATCAATGGTCATACTACCTATTTATTCAGCAAGCTCAAAGCAAGAAAAGATAATAGGGAAATTTGAGATTCTAGCTGGGTCCCCTTGCCCATTATAAAAAATCGAGGGGTGGTGCCTTGTGTCCAGTTCTTTTGACTGTTTTACCTGTTGCCCATATTTCTGGGTATTCCACTGTTTGATCTTCTTGTGTAGCGAACGTTGGAGTGTGGTCGGCATTCAGACACTAGGCAGTCTGTGAGCTACAGTCCAAAAATCACTTCAATGTTGTAAACACCCTTTGAGTCTAACTGTTATTGCAGTTGCACCATCTGTGCTGATGCAAACATAATGGGACCAGTGTAGTTTATTTTTCACAATAAAATGCTTCTGGAGAGAGAGAGAGAGAGAGAGAGAGAGAGAGAGAGAGAGAGAGAGAGAGAGAGAGAGAGAGAGAGAGAGAGAGAGAGAGATTTTTCATGGCCAGAAAATGTAGAGGTTCTTCAATATTGCAGGCCGTTGTCAGACGCCAAGATAATTTGGTTCTACAAAAATAGGAATTTTGGACATTTTGTTCTAAAAATAGGAATTTTGGACATTTTGTTAACACTTTTGAGCCAGGTTTTAGTCTAAAATCTATCAGATAACTATGCCCAAATCATGCGGACTCATCAGAACATTTCAGGGGTTCATGGACCAAACTTCAAGAACCACTTGGGAAGACTGGGTCATCGAGATGTTGCATCCATGGTGACTTGAGCTTCCACTGAAGAGATCTTAGGCCTATCAGCTTCCTGGCACCAACTTCTCTAGAGACATCGTGTCCCAGGAGATTCTGCCACTGGTGAGCTGGGAGTATCAACTGTTGCAAGAGAGGAAAAGTTGCCTTCCGCAAAAGTGACAACCTTTCTCGGGATGGAAAAAATCTCCCTAGAATGATGTCGATGTCCATCCTCAGATAGACTATCCTCTGTGTAGGTGACAGGACAGGCTTCTCCTGATTAGCTAAGACCCCCAGGTTTGGCAAAATGAGAGAACACTGACTGTGATAAGGAGTTCCTTCTCAAATTCCTCTAGAATTAACAAATCATCCAGGTAGCGGAGCAGGTGGATTCAGTTGATGCGAGCCCACAAAGAGATTAGGGTGAAGGCCTTCAAGCAGACTTGGAGCTCTGTTGACAGGCCGAAACAGAGAACCTTGAACTGAAGGACCTTGCCTGCTACCACTACCCGGTGATACTTCCTGGAGGAAGGGTGATCCGGGATCTGATAGAAAGCACCTTTCCGATCCAGAATTACCATGTATTCATGCAGTCTTATCGCTTGCCAGACTGTGACCGCTGTCTCTGCCTTAAAGGGTGTTTGGCGGATGAAATTGTTGAAAGCTGAGAAGTCGATGACCGGTCTCCAGCCTTCAAACACCTTCCATACAAGAAAAGTCGAGACTGAAGAAGCCTGGGGAGCAGTTGCCAACCTCTTGCACCCATCAGCAGCATGCTCTGTACTTCCTACTGTAAGGCAAGATTTTCTGCTCATCCCTAGCGAAATGATGATGTTGCCAGAGGATGAATTAAAGGAGGGAGAGAGCTGACGAATAGGAGGAAATATCTGGACTAGACGACCTTCCCTATATATCTTTCTGCTCCGTGCAAACACCACCTCCACCAATTGACCTGTAGGCATCCCCTACTAGTGGTGGAATGGTGGGAATGCCCTCCTACCTCAGGCATTTCCTTCTGCCTCTTCCTCGACCCTGGTTCTGTCAAGAAGGGAAAGACTGTACAGAAGGGGTTTTGAGGATGAATTGTTGAGATCATGCTCCTATTCTCCGCATCAATTTATGGGCTGGTCAAGTGGAAGGTTTCCTTTGACCTAGCAACGAAGGTTGAGCCTAGTGAAAGGACACCGCCCTCAGTAGGATGGAGCTCTGGGTCTCTCTTTACAACTTCTTGACTGCTGCATCTATCTCCACCAGAGGAACCAGTGTTGGCTCCTTGACAGACAAGTTGCAGAGGGTAAGTTCCTGCGAATGCTTGATGCTTAAGCACCCAGTTTGCCCACTAGTTGGTGCCCTGACCCTTATCAGATCAATGTCCTTAAGGGCTTGCTTCTTGGTTAGGTCGGTAAGATCCTTGGTGTCTGGAAAAGCTGACGAAGCCGTCAATAAAGGAAGCCACCTGTATTGTTGCTATGCCTGATGCTGTAGAAATAATCATGTTAAATTGGAAATATACAAATTGTTTGTTAAATTTGCATTTTATGATTTTGTATATAATTGCATTGTAAATATAATAGCTCACCTATCATTTCAATAATGACTAAATTATCTTCTTTTCAGACTGGCAAAATGTCCTACTCTCTATAGGGCCCGTAGCTTTAGTAAATGTGAAGAATGTTGTGCAGTAAACAACTGACCCCATGAATAAAGATAAGATCATCTTTGATTAGCAAAATATTTGCTCAGTAACATATAATCAAGAAGTGATTACTTGTAGAAGTGTTCCTTATTGATATCGTTATTGGCGAGATGTATTTTCTTTACTATTTGCATCAATAAGAATAACTGGAACTGCACTTCAGTGTCACCTGCATCTGACAATGAAATACCTAAAATGATGTCAGAATTGATTTTGTCTATTATCTTTGGGTTGTTGGATTATTCAATGTTTCACGCCAAAGTTAGCGATAGTTTACAATGACACCAGTTTAGCTTGGTCCATTAATAATCTTGCCAACTTTCAATACACCGGTGTTGGATATCTAAAAAATGGTTTAAAATTTCTCGAGTGGTGTGAACTTATTCTCTGTGTAGTTGTTGTTTAGTCTTATACAATGGACGCAAGATACTGAACTCTCGAATGCCAAATGTGTAGGCAACCTTTCTTTTTTTTCTAAACTACTGGACAATTATTTTTTATTTGGATTTTCTTTGGATACTAGTCCCTAAATTAATAAAAACTTTTATTTATGACCTGCACAGAACTGTATTTCTGTTCACCTCTAATAATCTGACTCGAATCCTAGCCTTTATTTTTTGAATTAGTACGTTGAGGAAGGGACAAGTAGAAAATCTCACTGAGATTTAAGCTATTCAGTATCTTATTTTAAATAACTCTATACAAAGTTTAGTTGGATTGGAGTGGGTATGCTGATCGATAACATCATGAAGTTCTAGGATTCTCGCTCGGTCCCCTTGCCCAGAAAAAAATCAAGGGGGTGGTGCCCATTTCATTTTGATTTTTTTCTTTTGCTCAGATCTCTGAGACAATCCACAGCAATTTTGTGTGGTGCAGTATTACAGTGTGGTCAGCATTCTGACAATAGGTAGTTTGTGTGCTATGTGCAGCGAAAGTCTGCAAACTACTACAACGCCGATGACACTGAGAAGGAATCTGGGACCACTGCTAACCACTCTGAAGACCAGCCTGGTGTCAGTAATGACACTTCCAGATCAAGTGGATGAGAAGAGAGAATTCCACATGTGTACGATAGTGCTTGCCTCGCCGAAGGAAGCCGGCCAGGATGAAGTAAAAGGACCTCCCTGCCCTAGGCGAATCATTGGACTCCAAAACTTAGGTCTCTATCTTGGTTAAGGTCTCCATGAGAAAAACTGATCATGGAAGTTCCAATTTGGGTCTGGGAGTACTGAGGGTATGGAAAAGGTCGATCGCCACCGTCTTGCCTTTTGAAGGTGAAGTAACTGTCTCTCAGAGGCTGTTCACTTTTCGAATGTAACGAAGGACTTCATGAAAGTGGAGTCTGGTTCCCCTCTTCTGTCTCCACAAGAGCAGGAACTTCTGTCTGAGGAAGTTCTCCTTCATATTAGGAACATTCCGAATCTGACTTAAAGTTCTCTTCTTCGGGATCGTCGCCTCCTGACCCATGAGAAGGTCCAGCTGAATCCTCATAATTTGCAGCAAATAGTTAAGTCTATGATCCTTAGAAGCTCGCTCTCTTACTGGCACCTGCCAAGAAGAGAGAGAGAGAGATTGCTTGCCGATGTCCTGTCATTTAGAGAGTGGCTGATGGACCAAGGATTGGTCTTCTTCCTCTTTATTGGAGGCAGATGGTCACCAATAAAGAAATCTCTCTCAGAGAAAGGAAACTTCAGTGGGTTTTAACACCAGTGTCGTCCTTGGAAGACGAGGCTTTTTTAGAAGAGCAGGTCCTTCTAGGATCTCCAAGAAGGACATGGGTAATCAGCTCGTTGAAGAGATGAGAAGTCCAAAGAAGGAAGTGGGAGAGGATCCGGATAGGCAGGACTAAAATCATCCTCTGTAGTCCAGGGTAGTTGCCAGCAGGACAATGACCTCTGACGGGCATCTGGAAACAAGGAACTATTACGGATTATCGTTCAAAGGGGAACCTTGGAGTGTCATACCTCTGAAAAGAGGAGGGCTCCCCCTGAGGAGGAGGTCCTGCTGTTTTGCTAACGAAAACAGATGGACCTCCCTGCCCCAAGGTTTGCCCTAAAGGCCTGTCCAGATTAGTAAGCAAGCCCAACAGACAAAAGCTATTCCCATAACCCAATTCAATATATCAAAGTGGGAAGGAGAGTGGTGGGCATGAACAGAACTAAGTTGGCGACAATAAAATAATCGCGCGAACCAGTGAATGCGGGTTAACATACATCAACTGAGTACTGTATGGTGATTTGTTTTGCTAGTGGTGTTGGGTAGCAGAAATGTTTTCCTGAGCCCTAATTTATTATCATTCTCACTTAACAAATCCTTTTTCTTGTACAGACATCATAATGTCCACCCCTCCTGTCATTACCAGTGCAAAAAAACCTCAAAGCATTATGTGGTCAAAAAAAGAAAACATGCAATTCATTGAATTGTACCGCCAACATCCCTGCCTATGGAAAGGCCAAGGTGACATGCACAAAGATAGAAATTTATGTGAAGTGGGTCTGATGGCAATAACCAAGGAAATTAAAAGACACATCCTGACATTACCACAGGGGATTTTAAAATACAAAATAGGCACCCGGCAAAATCAACGCAAATATGAAATGCGACAAGTTTTTTCAAAGTCTCACAAGTCCCGGGAACTGGGAGAGAGGACATTTACATGCCCAAATTATGGTGTTTTAATTGCCTTGCTTTCCTCAATGATGGTGACATAATCAGACAATTACTGCTAAACTTGGATAATGGCAACAACAAAGCTGAAAAGGATTCTGATTATGCTGATTATGAGATATGTGTTTCTCTTTCTCCCTCCTCTTCCTCCCTCTCACTCTACCCTCCCTTCCTATTTTCCCACTCTTTTTCACTATCTCTCTCTGTCTCAGTATGTCTACATTTGTGTGTAAGTGTGTATCCACAAACACCAATCAAGTCTATAGATTGTATGTAAGTATGTATATATGCATACAATGTGTAGGTAATTTGGTAGGCATAAATAACCAAAAGAAAGAGAGAAAGTGCTGAATAATTTAGTTGGATCAACAATTGGACACCGAAGTCCGTTCATCAGAGCCCAGCTGCTAATCCCTAAGCACCCCATTCTCATCATGGCTTCAGCATCTGAGGGGTCGTATGTAAAGGCTTATTTTTTTCTTTGAATTTTTATTGTGTTAGTGTATTATTGTTATATTACAGTCAGCCCTTGTTCCTCGCAGGTTCTTGCTTCCCGGCTTAGATTTTTCGTGCATAAGAATGCAATATCCATCAAATAAAAATTTTCATAATCGCGATAAAATTCACGCTGCGAAATGATTTCAAATAGACCACGCTCCTTTACACTGGGAGTACTTCGTGCCACTACCTATCTCTCTCTCTCTCTCTCTCTCTCTCTCTCTCTCTCTCTCTCTGTCACATCGAACGTAATAGCGGTAACCTAATTGTTCGATGACTTTAAAAATCGGCCAAGTACTTTCTTCTTCTTTTACCTTTTTTGCATATGGTTTCATAATTGAGGTGGGTACAAGTTGACTTATAACTGAAGTTATGAAAAGTATTTTGGATATGGAAAGGAATCTTTCGTAACAGTTTAGAATTATCGTATATTATCATTCTGCCATTAGTGGCAGTTTGCTATTGTAGATTAAACACATAAGGAAAAAAATAATTTCCAGCTTTGCTACGAATTTAGGAATTTATATGGATACGGTAAGTAAAATATTTGTAATAACAATGTTTACTAAATGTTTGTAATAACATTAGTTATCACTTTGATCATGTGTGTTTAATGCGTTCGTTTGTTCATTATGATCGAAGATGGAGCGTACAGTAAACAAATGGAAGGTTTCCGTTTCAGGTGACGTCATAAAGAAAAACATTATATAAATAGCATTCATTTCATTTATTTGGAAGTTCTAAGAAAATTTAAGTAGAACATTGGTAATAACAAAATCAACATATAATCAATACTTGGTAAGATTGCTGTCGATGCAAACACTAACATATACACAGATGTGTAAATGCGTCTTGTTTCTTCATTATGATCAGAGATAAACATAAACAAAACATTGGTTGTCGTTTTATATTGCGCTTTTTGGCGTGTTTAGGAAACGCATGATATAAAATCGCCTTTATTTTAATAATTCTGGATTTTCAATGATTCAACAAAAGCTAGTCTATAGAGTGATGGTTTTGCTATTCACCAGTTGTCTTATACAATAGATATGACAAACATTAAAATTTGTCTGTATATTGGGTCGTGTTATAACGGGAAATATAAGGTGTTTACACACATCCTGGTTGTAACTTTAACCTTTTTTTCAAGTTATTAGAACTTTAAAGTATATTGAATGTTTGATTTATTTACAAGAACAATTTGATATTATAAAGAAATACAGTATAGTACATAGAAAGTATTGGAAATAGGTAGTAAACACGTTTGAATAGGCAAGTTGCTGGTTGCTATGGCCCTAATGGAATTAATTCTGTTAGTTGTGTGTTTTGAAATATGCGATTTTCCATTTATACGAGGTCATTGATCGACCAAATTCTTGCATAATTCGGGACCCTAATGTATCATCAAATTTTGGAAATGTAAAGATGTTATTACAAATGTTGCTTTATTTATTGTATCCTCAGACATTCAAAATAAACAATATAACAAAGGCGATTCTATATTATTTTTTTTTTCTTACATATATCATTTAAAAGGGATAATATTGTGTTTACCTTTCATCGCCAATTACAATGAACAAACAAAAGCATTTAAACATACAAGTGATAACTAATGATATCGATAGGTTTTAGCACTGTATGAAAACTGTTACTTCTGCAATATTTATTACAAGATGTTTGGAATAAGTTTGAAAATTATATGAAGAATTCTTTTTGCTATTTCTGTTCCCATATCCTCAAGATCGGCAGCTTGAAATTAGCTGACGACAAAACAAAATAAGTCAGTAATTGTTTATTGTTAAAAAATACCCAAAGTTTAAAAATACAGAAGAAAATATGGAAATATTTGGTAAGTCCACCATTAAACTTCCTGAAAGATTACCGAAAGATAAACGTTAGAGTACATAAGCCGATGTTTACATTTTCTCAGCTGGGCTTTGCAAGGATAAGAGTAGATTTTATTGATATGGAATTATTTTTTAAATAGTCTGCTGATTATGCAGATATGTCAATAATAATTAAAGTAAAAGTTATATTATTACCTTTATCATCACTTTGTTTCATGTGAATCTTTTCATGTATATATGTTGGTAATTATCTCACCGAGGCTGAGGCTAGCCTACCCATAAACCCTTCAGAATTCAAGGTTAGATATTTATAATGGTAGTACAAGACAACCCACAATTTCTTGGGATGAATTTCAGGATTTAATGGTCATCCTATGCACAGGATTTAATGGTTGTAAAAAAAAAAAAAGGTTATTTCAATATTTAAAAAATAACTCAAGGAAATGAGTAGGGGACCTGACTACATGGAATCTTTCATTATTTGAAACAAAAATTGGTCAAAGGGCTACCAAATAATAACACTTATACTGTAATCTTAATACTTTACTTAAAGAACTACAAATTTGAAACTGCCACAGACTACTATATTAAAAAAAAAAAAAATACAAAAGCACACTTGATTACTCACCTAAGCACTGAATAGCTTCCAAACACACCTGAGTAGCTTTTTCAGCACAATACAGTATGACACCAGCACAGTCCTTGTTGTTGAAGTGCCCCTGGTCACAAGCACGAGCGACACAGTATAAGTATGATCTGCATGCATTCAAAGTGCAGTACATATCGGCAAGCTTACCCTGTGAACAAATCGTTACAAGCGATGTTACATGTTATCAGTACCATAGCACAAAAATAATCCATATTAATATGTACCATATAATATATATAATATTATGCAAGAAAATTCAAAACATGTCACCTAACTACAGGTAGTCATCAACTTATGACCTATGCTGCGACTATTCAACTTTACGACCACCTTTTCACTGTTATGACGTCACAAGTCTGTTGGAAATAGTACACTAATAGGACACTATTTCCTTAGAAATAGTCTATATTCTTGCATAAATATGAATGAACTTTATCTTGGAAATTTAGTATTTTCTTTTACTGATGATGTAATGTACAATATCCATTTTAAATAAAAAATCTATTAAAAGTTTTAATATCTGTCGAGCCTGGTAAACCCTATTTGCCAAAAGTGAGGATTCCAGGGGTGGGCCAGTCAAGGGCGCAAACTGTGCAACTATTCGGTCAACAGCCATTTGAGCACAAGGGCTGGGTTTTGTAAGGAGTGCAGGTAAAAACATGTAGCCACTTAGTTTTTCCCCCATTTTTAGCTTAGATTAATTATTACTTAATTTATGTTTAACTGGCTCTTACCTATTTCGGGTTGTGTGCAGTGGGATTGTGTAGTTTTATATACTTTGGCTTTCGAGACTAGCACAGTCTCTGGGTCACATGGGCCGCGTGTCCGAACCCCATTTCAATCATTAACCATTGTAGAAGACCACGAGTCTAATCAACCATATTTTTTTTTTCTATCAATTTGAATTTCCTTTTATTACATTTTGCGTTTGTTAAGATGTCCATTTCTTTAATGTAAATTTGTATAATAAATCAAGATTAGGTTAATTAAACCTCATCGTATTTTTACTCCATTTATTTCATTATGCCTATTATGAATATTTAATCTCGGGACAGTATACATATTATTTTGAAATGAGTAAATAACTCAAAATAAGTGTGTTAGCAAGTGACTTAGTATTGAATCTATCTGCTTCGAAGGTAAAGATCCATATCTTTAACTTTTACTTTACTTTACATCACTTCTCCCATTTTTGTCATTGTCTCAATAATTACTTAACGTAAGATTCCTGTCCAGCATCTCACTGGGGTCTCTGGGACGGAGCCGAAACAGAGCCTAGGAGTGTAGATGACCTTAGACCTGACAAAGCTAGAGTAGGCTTATTTCACATGTGGAGTTTTTAGCCCTCTGGACAGAGTACAATTTCCCTTTTTTGCATTCCGAGAGGTGGATAGTGAACTACAGTGATACCTCGGTAGTCGAACGACTCTATACTCGAACAATTCGGAGTTCGACCAAAATTTTCGAGAAATTTTTGCTGCGGTGCTCGACCAAAAATTCGGTACTCGACCAGCCGAACACGTGACGACCGCATGGGCTTTGTGATGATCGCGCCATCTCGGCCACTCTCGCTTGTTCGGGAAGCATCAGTTCTCTCGAGAGCGTCACTCAGACAACGCGCGATCAGCATTCGTTGTGATTTAGTGATTTTCAGTGCTTTTAATTGCTTTTTTAGCTTTCATAATGAGTCCCAAGAAAGTAATGAGTGTTAAGGGGAAGGAGAAGAGGAAAACAGTGCGAACAACGATCGAGTTGAAGAAGGAAATTATAGCGAAATATGAGAATGGTGTACGAGTGTCCGATTTAGCGGTAGAATACGGAATGGCGAAGTCGACCATTTCTACGTTTTTAAAGCATAAAGAAATGATTAAGAAGGCGAATGTTGCAACGGGAGTTACGGCGGTAACTAAGCAAAGGCCACAAGTGATTGAGGAGATGGAAAAGTTGCTTTTAATATTTATTAAAGAAAAACAGTTGGCCGGGGAAAGTGTTAGTGAAGCGTTCATTTGTGAAAAAGCGTTGCATATCTATGAAGAATTAGTGAAGAAAAGTCCGAGTACCAGTGAAAGTGATTCATTTACATTTAAAGCGAGCAGGGGTTGGTTTGAAAAGTTTCGTAATAGAACAGGTATTCATCGTGTTACTAGGCATGGGGAGGCAGCTAGTTCGGATCAAATTGCAGCCGATAAATACGTGGGGGAATTCGATCGGTACATAAATGAACAAAATTTGATCGCACAACAAGTCTTTAATTGTGATGAGACTGGGTTATTTTGGAAGAAAATGCCAGCCAATACGTACATTACCAAGGACGAGACGAAGATGCCAGGTCACAAGCCAATGAAAGATAGGCTAACATTGTTGCTGTGTGCAAATGCAAGTGGCGATTGCAAGATCAAACCCTTGTTAGTGTACCACTCGGACAACCCCCGGGTGTTCAAACGAAATAATATTTGTAAAAGTGCACTACCAGTTATGTGGCGCTCGAACACTAAATCTTGGGTCACAAGACAATTCTTTACTGAGTGGATAAACGAAGTGTTTGCCCCCCAGGTTAAGGCTTACCTCATTGAAAAGAGCTTGCCAATGAAATGTCTTCTGGTTATGGACAATGCTCCTGCACATCCTCCAGGTCTCGAGGATGACTTGAAAGAAGAATACAGCTTTATCAAAATCAAATTCTTGCCCCCCAATACTACTCCCATACTCCAGCCCATGGACCAACAGGTCATTTCAAACTTCAAAAAACTCTATACCAAGGCCCTTTTCAGAAAGTGTTTTGAAGTGACCAGTGACACGAAGTTGACCCTAAAGGAATTCTGGAAGGAACACTTCAGCATCCTCAACTCTGTTAACATGATTGACCAAGCTTGGCGAGGTGTGACCTATAGGACATTGAACTCTGCCTGGCGTAAGCTGTGGCCATCATGTGTCACAGAGAGGGAGTTTGAAGGTTTCCAACCAGAGGCGGGTCCAAGCACTGCTACCCCTGTAATTTCTGATGACACTGATGTCGTTGAGGAAATTGTTGTCATGGGCAGGAGTTTGGGGCTTGAGGTCGACAAGGATGATATTGATGAGCTTGTAGAAAGCCATTCTACCGAGTTGACTGTGGAGGAATTGTTGCACCTGCAACAACAACAGCAGCAGGATCTGATTGTGGAGCAGGAATCTTCAGAAGAGGATGAGGTAAGGGAGGATGTTCCAAGTTCTCTCATCAATGAAATTTGTTCCAAGTGGGCAGATGTGCAGGCTTTTGCTGAAAAATACCACCCAGAAATTGCAGTAGCAAACCGGGCAGTGCATATGTTTAATGATAGTGTCATGTATCATTTTCGAAGAATACTGCAGAGGAGGAAGAAACAATTAACAATAGACCAGTTTTTCACAAAAGAAAAGAAAGCTGCTACATCAAAGCCTGTTTCTCCTCCAAAGAAGAGACAAAGAAGAGAAGAAACCCCTGAAATAGATCTGCCCACCCTTTCATTGGAGAGAGAAACAACTCCTGAAGGAGAACTACCCCGCCACATCATGGAAGGGGACTCTCCTTCCAAGCAGTAACCTCCCCCTTCCATCCTCTCCACATCCATCCCTGTATGCCATCGAACCGCTGCTCAAAGGTATGTTCACTACAGTACAGAAAATGGTTTAAAATTGTTTTATTTTAGTACAGTAAATGGTTTAAAATTGTTTTATAGGATTTTCTGACCAATTTCATACACATTTAGATAATTATTGTTGTTTAGGTACACGTTTTATTAATATTTTGGGCCTGTTCGAGTGCTTGGGAACGGAATAGAATATATACCATTATTTCTTATGGGGAAAAAAAATTCGGTACTCGAACAAATCGGAGGTCGAACACGGATCTCGAACGGATTATGGTCGAGTACCGAGGTATCACTGTACGTCAGTAAAGTTATTAACAGGGTGTTTGTGCCCTGAGTGATAGTGCTCCTTATCCTCCCCTGATGATCTTTAGGAACTGACGTGGGGAGACTTTCCCGGAATGACAAGTTCCCACTCAACAATTAAATAAAAAGACACATTTCTCCACAGTTTTTGGACAAATGTAGCCTTTTTGATTATCTTATCAAAGAAAATAGGACAAATATTTTCTTTAAGTAATACATTTTCTTTTATAATATAGAAATGAAATATTTTTGCGGGATACGTTAGTATTAAAAAAAAAAAAAACCAGAAGCGTTTTACATAATTGGCAAGTCATTCTTTGATGAGTTCATATGACAGCGCACACGTCGGTGACGTCATATTCTGGCTGGAAGGCGAGTGGTTAATCTAGTGATTTGTTACCAAGCAATCTTATTCCACTCATCAAAACATCGAGTAACGATATAAAGTATTTCAGTGGTTTGTATCATCTGTTATGAGTAGCCTACAGTACTATTTACGTAAATTCAAGAAAAGTAGTATTGTATGTCTGATGACGTAATATTTCTGGCGGAAGACGAGTCAGCATATTGAGTAGGTTCCTTTCAATACTTTACAGAGTAATATTAATATTCCCATAATGAAAACATTGTATAAGGATACCAAGTATATCTAATAATGTTGAGAGAGAGAGAGAGAGAGAGAGAGAGAGAGAGAGAGAGAGAGAGAGAGAGAGAGAGAGAGAGAGAGAGAGAGAGAGAGGGGGGGGGGGCTTTGAATAAACGGTATGAAAACTATGACATCCTATAACATATTGGTACTGATGTAATATTCATTATGAAATATTTTTTTTAATCCAAGTTAAAAAATTATATAAGCGATACTCCTTTTTATTATTATGTGCGCATAATCGCATTACAGTAGCGTGACCTTGACATCATCAGCTGATGCCTACCAAATGTAAAACAAAAGTAATTAATAATTATTGAAATATTCCTGAAATTGAAAAATAGAATATAAACGTGTTACACGCTTCAATAAATCCCAATTAAACACATTAATGCCTAAAGAAAATGAAGACTTAATAATGAGCTAAAAATGAAATACTGTATAAAGCTTTAAAAATGAACTACCCATACACACACAAAAAGAAATAGAGAAACATTCGTATAACCAATAATAATGAATATATGTGAACTGAATGAAACCTATGACATCCTATAGCATATTGGTACTAATGTAATGTTCATTATGAAGATATTTCGAATAAGTTCGATCATGTTATGATGCGTCTCTTGGTCCCTATCTTGGTCATAAGTTGACGACTATCTGTACTATATTTCTCTTCCAATGATGGATCATCTTCCAAAAGATCTGACAGACAGTTCATTTAAGACACACACACCTAGATTGCAGAGAAACCTTCTCCATGAGGGGGCTCTTTGACCAGTGATTATAGCCCCCAAAACATTTACAACAATGTTCAAACTATGCATTTACCTTACATGCTTTGAATATTGGTAAAATGCTTATGAAAATTTGCATTCTCCAGCCAACATAGAAAATATAGCAAAATCAAGACAAATATTAATAAATTCTTGGGGCTTCTCCATAATCCCAGTTAACAAACTTGAATCAATAATCATAATGTTCATATTATTTTATTTGCCCTTTTTGAGTTTTATATTTTATATCAGACTTCTGCTATTGAAGTATAAAACGCCTTTCTCTGAAAGTATGTGTACTCAAACCATCATGTGGAGAATTTTTCAATTTATATTGTTGAGTGGGGACTTGTTAGTCCAGGAAAGTCTCCCTACGTCAGTTCCTAAAAGATCAACAGGGGAGGATTAGGAGCACTACTGCTCAGGTCACAAACACCCTGATAATAACTTTACTGACGTAGTTCACTAACCATCACTCTTAAATGCAAAAAAGGGAGATTGTACTCTGTTCAGAGGCCTAGAAACTCCACATATGAAATAAAAGTAATTTAATGGCCTACTCTAGCTTTGTCTAAGGACATCTACACTCTTAGGCTCTGTTTTGGCTCCGTCCCAGAGACCCAAGTGAGATGCTGGACAGGAATTTTACATTAAGTAAGTAGTGACACAATGGCAAAAAATGGGAGCAGTGATGTTAAGCTACTACCTTTAAAATATCGGGTATACTGTCCCGAGATTAAATAATTCATAATAGGCATAATGAAATAAATGAAGGAGTAAAAATATGATGAGGTTTAATTAACCTAATCTTGATTTATTACATAAATTTACATTAAAAGAAACGGACATCTTAAACACAAATGTAATAAAAAGAAATGCAAATTAATAAAAAATATGGTTGATTAGACTCGTGGTCTAATGCAATAATTAATAATTGAAATTTGGATGGACACATGGCCCGGTGACCCCAAAACTGCTAGTCTCAAAAGTAAAAATTATATACAAAAAACTGTGCACACAATCCCACCGCATACAGCCCGAAATATGTTATAGCCAGCTCAACCTAAATCACGTAAGTGGCCACGTATTGGTACCTGCACTCCTTAGAATACCGTCCTTGTCTTCAAATGGCTGTTGACCGAATCGTTGCATTTTGCACTTTGCACCCTTGACTGGCTCACCCCTGGAATCCTCGCTTGTGGCAATAAAGTTTCCCAGGCTTGTTTCCTTCCCTATCTCCAGCCAGCAGGACTCCTGTGTGAGTAGAGTTTTGGAAAGGGGGGTGGGCCAGAGGTGCAGATTCACTGACCAGGTCGGTCAGCCGCTCACAACTATGGCTTCTGAACGAATGGGGTGAGGGTAAGGTCGTCAGGGTTCACCTGGCTTCACCTTCCAAAACAGGTGACGGATGTTGAGTGCTGGGAACCCAGGGGAGGTGCCATTTCGGGACTTTAGGACAGGGCAATATATTGTTGTAAGGAGTGCATAGGAGGCAGGATTTTGCACAAATAAATCTTGCTGCTCTAAGGGAGTTTATATATACAATAATCCTACCTATTCTGGCTTGCTAAAAATTAAGTTAAAATGAGAAATAAGCAATGGGCTGGTGTGATGGGCGAACATCTTAAAATTAATAAACCTTAATTGGTACAGTATTGGGAAATAAAAGCTGCTTTCAAGTCAGCAGTATTAAGATTATATTCAAAACTAGTTTAGTAATTTATCTCGACCCAAGTAGTTTGAGGAAAGAACCACCATACGCCCGCTAAAGTTTTTGCTGTGCGTATCTATACTGACGTCACGAACATGGCGTACGATATGGTCACGAGTTTAGTTGATTAAAAATAGTTCTCCAGATTTTTCAGTAAAGAAAACTTAATGTAGGAGAGAACATTTAGAGAGAGCCTAATGTACAAATGAAAGAAGAGTGAAGAAAAATTCTTCACACATCAGATACGAAAAAAAAAAAAGCCTTTTAGACAGACTAATATTCAATATCCTATTGTGGTTTTTATCTTTAATATTATCTTTTATTGTCAAACACTGCACTATATTCTTTCTTGCACTTAAATCAATAGTGAATGTTAATAGTTAGAAAAAGTATTTTTCTTATTTTTTGTAACTCCCTTGATGTTTATATTGCTGCTTCTCCAGAAGCTTGGTTTATAGACATTTACCACACAAAAGTCCTATTTTCTTTCCTTTCAATAGACCCATTCCTCTAGTAAGGTAATGACACACATTACAGTACTAGTTAATGACAAGAAGCAAAGTACTGTACCAGGCCTTTGTTATTACAGTTTCTCTATTGTAATCGGTAGAACCCCAAGTACCCTTCTTCCAGATTATAAGTTTTATTGTTTTAAATAATCTTCCTCTGGATTTTTTACTAATTACTACACAGGGACAGTAATGTGATTTAAATTGAAGTTATGAGGAGTGTGATTGTCTTAGGAAATTGTTTCAAGTTCAAGTGCTAATGCAAAGAAAGTAGACTTGTTGTTTATGGTGGGGATGAAGACATAAGATACGCCAGCACCTTTCTCTAATATACATTCAACTAGCCAAGTTTTGACAGAAATTTGCTTTCAAGCTCTTCACTTATTTAGCTTCTTATGTTTAACCTCAGAAGTAGTCCTCTGATCTTACTTGGCCAGTTGCTAACCCTGACCTAACTTCCTTAGTCGGATGCAGGGTAATATTTTTTCTATTCTGTAAGGGTTCTGAATGTTATCTGCCCATTGCAATCTGGATCTCTTGCGGAGCCCCTACTACTTTAATTACTTTAAATCCCTCTGGTGCTACACCCTTTCATTCCCATATTTCCAGTCACTATCTTAAGACAACCAGATTGCAAGGCTGAAGACCAAGTTGTAAGTCTGGAGCCTTATATCCCTCCAGTCACCAAAGTAAGAGCTCTTAACCCACTTTGATTTTCATTTGTGTATGGCATTTCATATCGCATGATTGTCTTAGCTCTTTAATGTTGCTGGTGATGTTTTACCTAAAACTGATCTATTTCATCAAGTCTAGAATGGCGCTTGCTAGCTTGGCACTCTCTCATCATGGGTTAATGTTAGCTGGGTAATGGTAAATACAAATATCTTTTTACCTAAAGTTAGTTTTAATAAAAAAAAAAACAAGAATTCCATTCATTAAAGAAAGTATGGAAAATAAATCTTTTATACCATATAAGGAGATATGGATAATAAATTTAAAAAGAAGAAAGGCACATAACTAAAATATATTGCAAATATACTGTAAGCTGAAGCTGAACAGCAGCTCCTATATCAATTACAGTGATACCTCTCGATACAAAAGTTTCCATGTACAAAAAATTCACGATACGAAACAAGATAAGAAGATTTTTGCCTCACATTACAGAAAATTTTTCATAATACGAAACATGAAACAATACGAGATTCGACATGCCGCCGAGAATAATTCAAAAATTCCCGCGTCGCCAAACTGTAAACTCGCCTCCATCATCCCACTCTCCCATTGTTTATCTCCCTGCTCTAATGCTAGTTACAGTACTGTTGTAAGATCCTGCTCTCTTATTGGTCAGCATCTATCCCATCATGCATCTACGTATCGGCGTTCCTTGACCATTTCATTTCAGCCGTGCTCTTGTTCAGATTGAATTCAAGTTTGTGATTTTGCTTTTGTGCTTTTGTTTACTGTATTGTATAGTGTTGCATTTTTCAACTCGTACATTATTAGCCAAGTGTTGCTCATGTTCAAGGATATAAGAAGAGGATGCTTTCTATGGAGACATAGCTGGAGATAATCAAGAAGTCGGAGGCTGGCATGCGGTTGATCGTGATCGCTAAGGAATACAGGTATTGCTCGACTTACGACCTATGCGACTTGCAACTGTTCGACTTTATGACGGTTTTTTCAGGGTGATGACGTCACAAGTTTATCCGAAATAGGACGAATATTTCCTTGAAAATAATCTATTTTCTTGTATACATGTAAACTGATTTATCTTGGTAAATTATTATTTTCTTTTATTGTTAATATTCAGTATTTATTTTCAGTTAAAAATACATTAAGAAAAGTTTTAATATCATTCGAGTTCATATTATATGTCTGGTGATGTCACATCACCGGCGGAAAGCGTCCGGGCAATACAGTGATTTCCTTCCAATAGGCTAACGATTAATATTAGTATTTCCATTATCGAAATATCAAGTAACGATACTAAGTATTTTGTGGGTCTGTATCGGTTGTCAAGAGTACTACATAGCGTAAATTTGACTGTACGCTACTTTTATTTAATATCTGATAATGGATCGATGTTTATCTAAAGAAAATATACTAATAGGGCAAATATTCTCTTGAAAATAATATATTTCCTTTTAGATTATAAAAATAAAATACTTTTGTTTGGTAAGTTAGTATTTTCTTTTCATTTCTTGCAAGAAAAAAGAAAATGGATTAACATATTTTGCAAGTCATTCTTTGTAGAGTTTACGTCACATATCTTGTGACGTCATGTATTTGGCGGAAGCGCGCTGACAAACCGAATGATTTCCTTTCATTATGTTGCCAAGTAATCTTATTACAGCCTTCCCATAATCGAAACACCAAGTAACGATATCAAGTGTTTTAGTGGTCTGTATCATTAGTTATGAGATTAGTACAGCTTACCGTAAAGTTAAGAAAAAAAAAGTCTAATGACGTAATATTTCAGGCGGAAGGAGAGAGGCAAATCAAGTGATTTTCTTCCGATGCATTACTATTCCCATAATCGAAACATCGAATAAGGATATAAAGAATTTTTTAATAATTTTCAAAGAAATATGAAGATTTAACTGCATTAAAAATGAAAATACAGGGAGAGAGAGAGAGAGAGAGAGAGAGAGAGAGAGAGAGAGAGAGAGAGAGAGAGAGAGAGAGAGAGAGAGAGAGAGAGAGAGAGAGAGAGAGAGAAAGAGAGAGAGAGAGAAAGAGAGAGAGAGAGAGAGAGAGAGAGAGAGAGAGAGAGAGAGAGAGTGCGTATTCCATGTATAACTAATAATAAGGTCTATCAACGAACTGTATGGAAAATGTGATACTCTATATCATATTGGTGCTGTTGTAATATTCATTATGAAGAGATTTCGAATGTCAAGAAAATTATATAAATCAGTGTTATTCGTACTATAATTGTAATACGGCAGCGTGACCTTGAGATCAGCTGATCTCCCAACCAAAAGTAAATCAAAAGTAATAGTTGATTATTGAAATGCTCAAGAAATTAAAAATAAAATATGAACGTGCTTTAATAAACCACAATTTAACACAATAATGTCTAATGAAATATGAAGGCTTAATATTGAATGAAAAATTGAATGAAATTGTATGAAGCTTTAAAAATTAACTGCCCGTATGCGATTGCCAGAGCGAGCACACACACACACAGAAAGAGCTACAACAATTTCGCATGATACCTAATAATTAGACGAACTGTATGGAAACTGATTTTCTGTAACATATTGGCGCTGATGTAATATTCATCATGAAGATATTTCAAATATGTTAAGAAATAAAAAAAAAAAATGCCATTCACATGTACGCCATATTTTGATACGGTAGGTAGCGGCACTTTCAGATCAGCTGATCATAACCAATAGATAAACAAAATTTTAAGTAATTCTTGACTGGTAAAATGCTTCCAAAATTGAAAAGTAGAATACAAAAAATGCATTAATAGAGCATATGATATCCTTTCAAAGAAGAAAATGGAATAAGGATAGACAGTAATACAATATTGATGAAATATGACCAAGATGATTGGCGAATTATAACGCATCGTAATAAATCTAAGGAAACTTCACCTGTATAGCCAAAATCCGTTGACGATAGGCACATCCTTAAGCAGAAGTCAGTCATCAAAGCAGCAACACCTTCTAAGGGCATGACTGGTTTTTCAAGCAAAAGGAACCACATCCATGATGAGATGGAGAGACTGCTTTCCATTTGAATTAAGGACAAGGAAATTACTGGAAACATGATCACCAAGACAATAATCTGCCACAAGGCCAGCATGCGCCATTTTCGGTGATCTCATGCGTGCTCAGGCCAAAGACGACGCAGGACAAAGGACATCGAAGCAGGCACCTCAAGAGTTCAAGGCTTCTCGAGGGTGGTTGAAAAATTCAAGAAATGGTCTGGCATCCGTTCTGTGGTGCGGCATGGGGAGGGTACCAGCTCAAGATACGAAAGCGACCCAAGCCTTTGTTAAAACATTTGATGAGTTGACTCTCCAGGAAGGCTACAGTCTCCAGCAAGTCTTCAACTGTGACAAAACTGGGCATTTAATTTCTTTTAAAGAAAATGCCTCGTTGGACGTACAGTACATCACGGCAGAAGAGAAGTAGTTACCTGAGCATAAGCCTCTGAAGGACAGTCTTACCCTTGCACTCTGCACAAACGCTAGTGGGGATTGTAAGGCCAAGCCCCTTCTGGTGTATCATTCGGAGACTCTTTGAGCCTTCAGGGCTCACAATGCGCTAAAGGAGAAGCTTCCAGTGATGTGGAGGGATGATGTGAAAGCCTGGGTAACGAGACTCTTGTTTATTGAATAAGTAAATCTCTGTTTTGGTCTGACTGTCAAAAAATAGAGAAATGCCTCCCTCTGAAATGTCTGCTGGTGTTGGACAATGCCCCTGCTCACTCTCCTAACTTCGAGGAAGATATCCTTCTGGAATATTCTTTCATCAAGGTTCTCTATCTTCCACCTAACAACCAACCCCCCTACAGCCCATGGACCAACAAATGATTTTCAATTTCAAAAAGCTATAAGAGATGTTTTAAAATCACTGACAGCACAACCATCACCCCGCGTGAATTTTGGAAGGAGCATTTTGACATTGTCATATGCCTGTGACTCATTGATCAAGCTTGGCAGGTTTCGAGGCACACCTTGAACTCTTCATAGAAGAAGTCGTGGGAGGCATATGACAATGTCAAAATGCTCCTTCCAAAATTAGCAGCTGACTTTGACAAGGCATTCTCTCGTTAAGAGGGATGTATTCCCGGAATACGACAGAAATGGACAACAACAGTTTTACTTGTCAAAACCTTAAATCCATTCATATCAGCCCAATGAACTTGATTTGTCGATTGAGAGTTGTAATTTACTCTCAACCATTGTCATTCTAGCTGTAACAAATATGGAGTTATCATCTACAAATAAGTGTTGAGAGAATTTCTCTAGGAATAACTGAGGATATCCCATAAATAGCTAGTGGAAAAAGGGTTACACTTAGCACACTACCCTGGGGAACTACTACTTCCGGACATTTCATCTCAGATAGAGCTTCCCCACTCTAACTTGAAAAAAATCTATGTGAAACAATGCTTGAATGAACAATGGTAGCTCTCCTCTCAGTCCTGAGTTATGAATGGTTTTAAGTATAACATATCTCGATGCAGTATCATATGCCTTCTCGAGGTAAAAAAAAAAAAAAAAAAAACTGTTTTATGGTGCTGTTTGAAAGCAATGGCTTAACACATAGAGGGCTCAAGTCGTATCAACACATCAGTCATTGAATGCATTTTCCTAAATCCACACAAGATAGATGATAAAATAGCTTTCTTATCTAGGTACCACACCAGTCTTGCATTGACCATCTTCTCCATGATCTTACATAAACAACATGTCAATGCAATAGGTCAGTAGTTTGCTGCTAAAAACTTATCCTTACTGTTTTAAAAATGCTAAAATAATGGCTAGTTCCCAAACACTTGGATAACTATGATCATGCCATATTCTCGTAATAATGCTTAAAATAAATAACTTGGTATTAACAGGTACATGTTTAATCATTGCATATGGAATTCCATCACGACCAGGGGCTGTATCGTTGCAATTAGCAAGTATGGAATAAAATTCCCTTTTGGTAATAGGACTAAAGTAGGATTCCTCTTTTTCTGTTACAAAATTTAGCATTTTCCATTCTTCACTGCTTCTATACTGGTAACCAGGAGCTACTTTACACTTACTTGATACATTGGAAAATGATCAGCTAATGCACTGCAAACCTCAGTTGCTCCAGTCACATACTGACCATTCACCTTCAACACTGATGGTGGGTTAGGGGTGAATTTGCCTATCATTTTTACTTTTCTCCACACAGAAGATGGTGAAATTCTACTGTTAATGGAGGAAACAAAAGACACCCAAGATTGGTGCCTAGCTTCTCTCATGGCACGACGGAATTGTGCTCTACATTTCTTGTATATGATTAAATTCTCTTCAGTAAGGAGTCTGCGCAATTGAGTTAAAGACTTTCTTGTGGCTCTATGCAGGGCAATTAGTTCTGAAGACCACCAGAGGACTGGTCGTCGTTTGAATAACACTGTTGTTCTGGGAATAGAATTGAGTCGTCCTATATGAAGAGTTCCATTCAGGAAGCCTATGGCATCATCAACACTTTCAAACTGTTCTGTATTTCCTTTAATTTTGCTTAGCTCACAAAATCTACCCCAGTCCGCTTTGTCAAGATTCCATCGAGGCGATCTCTGTAATGGTGGAGCATTGTTATTGTTTATGATTGGTGCATGATTAATAGTATGCCTATCATCTAAAGTTCTCCAATCAAAATTAAGAAGACAGAGCTTACAATTGATAGGTCAATGCATGAACAGGTATCTGTCTTAACATGAAAGTGTGTAGGCTCTCCTGTATTAAGGAGTCCTACATCTTCTTTCTCCACAACTGATGATATAATATTACCCCTTGCGTTTGTCAAAACATCGCCCCATAAAGGATGTCTGCTATTAAAATCTCCTAGTAAGAGAAAACGTTTTGGGAGTTGTTGAATCGCCTCTAATAAATTATCATATTTGATGTTATCATTAGGAGCCAAGTAAAGAGAGCAGATTCTGCATTTTCTCTCCCTATATCTATCTGTACAACCACTGCCAGCAGAGGGGTACAGTTAGACAAGGATTTTGGAGGAACATTCTGACTAACTTCTATAGGACTTCCCCCATGGTTCCTTGCTCGTTGATTATATGGTATTTTATAGCTAACATACTCTCAAGAACAAGGAGTATTAGCATCGAGCTTGCTCTCCTGTAGGCATACAATTATAGGGGAGTGCTCATGAATGAGAAGTTTAAGTTCTTTATATTTGGCCCTTAAACCCTGACAATGCCATTGGAAAATGGAGGGAAAAATTATGGTTTATATTTTGGAAGACACCTTAGATGAAGTATTCCCTTTGATCTAACACTATTTTCCAGTGGTTTCTCTAGAGAGGATTCTTGATGTATTGGATTTTGTGTTTGTATTTTTCTTTGTTTCCTTTTGATCTAGTTGTTGAGGTGGATGGTGGACCTCAACTTAAATATTTGATTTATTTAAGTTGCTTTCCTGTTGATCAGAAACATTGGCAGACATCATATTTATTTGAAGTCATGACTTTGTTTCTTATGGTAGGAGGCGAGAGAGATGGAGGTCTCCCTCTTTTTTATTAAAAGGTCGTGAGCTACAATGATTTTGCCCCTTCCCCACTACAGGTGCAACAGGTAAATTGGTTTCAAGTGGAACCTCCATCAAATCAGGCAAGGATACGTCCTGAAAGAGGTTTCTACTATTGTTTGGAATGGGAGTAGATGATTTTTTAATATATTTCAGATCTTTCAATATCTGTTTTGATTTTTCCACATTTTCTGGATATAAATATTTAATGGGACTTTCATCTTCTTTAACTACTTTCATATCTTTCTTTATGTTGGAAGTGAGGATACTTTTCATCAATGTGTTTTGGCAAGTTTTTCTTCAAAAACAGTGAAAAGGGTTGCCCTGGCCTTATCTGTTTTTCACGAGCTCTTTTACGAGCCTCTTTAAATGTAACTCTTTTCATGGTCCTGATGGCCTGAATTACTTTTTCAAAATTAAACAACACAACTTTTAGATGCAGATGGGTGTGATTCCCCACAATGTATACAATTTGGATTTTCTGTACATGGTCCATGACTACTTTTTCCACAGTTGACGCAAACAGCTGGATTATCATTTAGTTTTTCTTTGCACTTCTGACTTAAATGACCATAAATCTGGCAATGATAACATCGCAACGGTGAAGAGATGTATGATTTCACCTTCAAAGATAGCCAACCAGCTTTAATAACATTAGGTAGTCTGCATTGATCAAATGTTATAATCAAAGTAGCAAGAGGAATGCATTGTTCACCAAGTCTCTTTCTCATTCTAACTACTTTTACTACTCCTTGACTTTTCATCCTCAATTTCTTTTTCCCCTATAAAAAGGAATTCGGGAGCATATACCACATCCCCACTCTGGATGAAAATAGGGTGCAAAAAGCATTTGACACTACGACCATCCAATGTTGAAAGTGTTTTTAATCTTTCGCTTTGCATTGGGGATTGTGTGTCTATCAAGAGACTTCCATTTCCCTGGGGAAGAATTTTTGGCTGCCCTCCACATATGTTCACTACAGTAATCCCTCGACATTTCGCGGCTTAAGTTTCACGGCCTCAGTGCATCGGGGATTTAAAAAAATATTCATAAAAAATTAGAAAAAATGGTGCGAAAGTTACGCGGGCGCTAGCAGAAGGCAGGGAGAATACATTAGAACATCAGGTATCAACACGGAGATGGCGCGCAACTCAAAATCCACCTCTCTGATTCGCTGGCCATCTCGGCTCCAGAATCTCGCAAGCTGATTGGCCGAGACGCCGAGACGCTTTACCTAGTATCTCTCCCCGCGAAGGGAGACCGCATTTATTGTTCTCTCTCGCTCGTGTTGCTTAGTCTTGTATCGTGGAACTTCTAGCAGTTTGTGTGCTTTTTTTAGTGAAAAAATAGTGTTTGTGATGCCCTTGAAAATGGCTTCTAGTAAACCCAAGAAGAAGAGAAAAATGATGACGGTGAACGAGAAAGTGAAATTATTGGACATGCTTAAGGCAGGCAATAGCTATGCCTCTGTTGCCCGCACTTACGGAGTGAATGAATCGATGGTTCGTTACATAAAAGATGAAATGAAAATACGTAAAACTGCCTAAATAACTTTCTCCAAGGACACTAAGCGCGTTGTGACTCCTCGTAATCAGACGATTGTGCAAATGGAGAATGCATTATCAATGTAGATATCAGACTATCGGGAAAAGAAGGTTAGTCTCGAACGAAGACGATGAAGGTGATGATGACGACGAAGATAATGATCCTGCCCCACGAGAAAATTGTGGTTTTGTTGCCAGCAAGGGCTGGTTCGAGAAATTCAAGAGGAGGTTTGGCCTTTTCAGCATTCTTTTATATGGGGAGGCCGCCTCGACAGACCAAGAGGCAGCTCTTCGTTACGTCGAGGACGAGTTCCTGAAATTAATTAAAGAAGGTGGCTATCTCCCTGAGCAGCTGTTCAATATGGATGACACTGGCCTCTTCTGGAAGAGGATGCCGCCCTGGACGTTCCTTTACAAGGACCAAGTAAAGAAGCCAGGGTTCAAGGCTCACAGCCCACAAAGATCACGTCACTCTCCTCATGTGCTGCAGGCTTCATGCTCAAGCCCGGCTTAATTAACAAGTCCTTGAATCCTCGGGCTTTGAAAAACAAAAACAAAGCCTTGCTGCCCGTCTACTGGACGAGTTATAAAAAGGCATGGATAACCAAAGCCCTCAAACTCGACTGGTTCGTGAACTGCTTTATCCCGCAAGTGAAGCTGTACCTTGCGAAGAATGGTTGATTGATTGATTTGAAGTTCTCTGGCATCCTGATATCAAAGGTCATTGATGCCAATATTGTTTATTATAAATAAAGATTAGAAGAATATTCAATTAAAACCAGAGAAGTAAATATGTTATAAAAGTTAAATAGCATTAAGAAGACCTGCTTCTGATATAAATTTAAAAATGCCACTAGCATTATACGACACATCATGTCCAAGGATCTTGGCAAGGATGAACCTGCCATCTTCACCACGAGCCTCAAACAGATATCTATTTCTTTCAGTGCTATTAGTGAGGCATTCAGTCAACAAATGCCTTACTGTCAAGGGTATCAAACAGTCGTCGCAATATGGTTGGTGTTGGCCAGCCAGCAGAAACTCGTGTGTCATCCGAGTTTGACCAATGCGGAGAAGACAAAGCGTAGTCTCCAATTTTCGGGGCATTCCATTATACCTCCAAGGGGATAAACCATTTGATATTTCTCTCATTTTATTTTCACTTAAATGATCCCAATGCTGTTGTCAATTGTTGAAAATAGAATTCTTAATTGCTGGTAAAAAATCATTACAAAGAATGGGAGATCTTCTTGGTAGCAACTCGGCTGCAGCACTCTTTGCCAGTGAATCTGCCTCTTCATTTCCAGACACACCTACATGTGCAGGAACCCAGCAAAATCGAACTGCTATACCTTTTAGGTCAATAATTAACAGCCACTCTAAAATCTTTAAAACTAAAGGGTTACTAGAATTAAAACCTTCTAAAACTTGAAGGACACTTCTTGAATCACTATAAATGGTAAAATTGTCCTCCGCTTTTAACGCTATTTCCTCAATAGTGGTTAGTATACCATATAATTCATCAGTAAATATGGAAGATAATGGAGGAAGTGCCCCTCTACAATTAAAAGAACTACTATATACTCCAAATCCAATGCCAGCATCAGATTTGGAGCCATCAGTATATATAAAAGTTGATTCCTTATGTTCTTCAACAAGTTCCATAAAAAGAGATTCTTCTTCTTTAGATTGCCCGGAGCTTCTCTCCAGACAGGGGCTTTTTGACGGTGCGTCTAGCATAAAAAGAGATCTAGCTTCTAATCCAGTCATGTTTTTTTTAACCCCAATAAAATATTTACAGAAAGATATCTGGTAATTTCCACGGAGGGGTTGATGGTATCTTAAATGGAAGTAGCTTACCTCTAATTTTTTTCAAGACTGTTTAATAATCATTTTACTCGAAAGCCATAAGGTTGAGGAGATTTTGGGTGCAACTCAAAGTATTTTGAGTTCTTTACATGGCTTGCAGTCTGAAAAGCTAAAGAGTTGGGGAGTCTTTGTAACCTTAACCAATATCGAATAATGGAAGACATGCGGTAATGGTCTAGAGGTAACTCTCCAGCATCAACAATGAGAGTTGGGATAGGTGAGGTTCTAAATGCTCTAGTGAACAATCTTATACCAGCATGATGTACTGAATCTAATATCTTTAATTGACTTGGGGTGGCTGAGGAGTATATTTCACACCCATAACTAATTTTTGGAAAAAAATATTATTATAAAATAAATTTTTGAACATACTTACCCGGTGGATATATATATATAGCTTAAATCCCTGACGTTACAGCAGAAATTCAAAACTCGCGGCAATTGCAGATTGAGTAGCCAGGTGTACCACCAGTGAGCCCTCACGCGACGGTACTTAGAACCACTCCATGTATCTTCAGATTTTCCATGCCCATAGGTCTCTAACAGGGGAGGAGGGAGGGAGTTAAATTATATATACGCACCAGGTAAGTATGTTCAAAAATTAATTTTATAATGAAAATATCATTTTTAAACATCTGACTTACCCGGTGGATATATATATAGCTTATTGACACCCTTGGTGGAGGGTCAGAGACAGCCAACATTATTGGAATATTATTTAAGAGTTAAATAACAAGCTTAAGGGTTCGTTCCTGATAAGGAAGCTGACTTTTATGATACTAGTCATTAGTCCGCTTGCCTTATGAGACCCAGCAATCCACTCAGGGGGCTGAAGACCTCTAGGAGCTGTCAAACCAGTGTAAATCCTCTATGTTGACAGGACCTCAACCAATACCCTTGTTCTGGGGTCTCTCAAGGAACAAAATTGACCACCTGCTAAAATCAATGATTGTGGAAGACTGTCGACCAATCTCAGAGCAACCATAAAAATACAAAAGTTCCAAGAGAAGAAAAGGGTATTAGGATTATGGGAACATAGTGGTGGATTCTTCCCCCACTACTGCACTCGCTGCTACAAATGGTCCCAGAGTGAAGCAGTCCTCAAAAAGAGTTTGGACACATTTCAAATAATGTGAAGCGAACACATATTTACGCCTCTAAAAGGTTGTGTCCTTAATGCTTTGCAACGATCTATTCTGCTTGAAGGCCACCGAGGTTGTTACAGTTTGAACTTCAAGCGTCTTGGCCTTTATAAAAACTTGCAGTCTGCCTTACTGCAAAGTGCATGAGCCTCTTAATTAAGAGCCTGATGAAGAATGAAAGAGCATTCTTCGACATCTGTAACGAGGACTTCTAGACCGAGCAACAAAGAGCTTCCGACTAGCCTCGCAACTCTTTCGTTCAGTTCAGATAAAAACTTCAGGGCTCTTACTGAGCACAGAACTCTCTCCAACTCCTCGCCAGCCACATCTGAAAGGTTCGGAATCTAAAAAGCCTTGGGTCAAGGTTGAGAAGGGCGTTCGTTCTTGGCGAGAAAGCCTAACTGCAATGAGCAGATAGCTTTGTCATCTCGAAAAAAACCCCAATCATTTAAGCTAAAAGCATGAATCCCACTGACTCTGTGAGCTGTCGCCAGACTGACCAAAAATAGTCTTCATCGTGAGGTCCTTAAATGAAGCTGAATGCAAGGGCTCAAACCTGTCACTCATAATGAACTTCAGGACAATATTCAGATTCCAAACTGGTGAATCCTGGAGCTGTTGCTTTGATGTTTCAAACGATTTGAGAAGTTTCTGTAGGTCTTTAACATTAGAAAGGTTCAAGTCTTTGTGCCATGAATACGGTGAGTAAATCCACTCTTAATGAAAGACTTCTTTGAGTGTCTACCATCCATTGCAGTATCTCTGTGAACCACTCTCTGAGGGCCAAAAGAGGGCCACTAGAGTCAATCCATTCCTTTTGTGTGACACAAACTTTTGCATCACTTTGTAATGAATTGAACAGTGGAAATGCGTACAAGTCCATGTCACGAGCTGTTTGACGCTTGGGGTCGCATTCTGCTTGATGGTTGACATCACGTCCCGATAGACGCTCGACGTCACGTCTTGCTGGACGCTCGCTGTCACGTCCTGCAGGACGTCATGTTCCGCTGGAAGCTCGATGTCCTGTTAGGTGGACGTTCGACGTCATGTCTGTCTGCTTGACTCCTTGGGTTAAAATGGCTAAAATACGAGATTTAACTAGGGAGTTGTAAAGACGTTCGTCATCAAGAACATCTCGACTAGTAGCCTCACTACGCTTGGTGTCCAGGTGTGAAGTTACCTGACACTCAGGGTCCAGGCCTGCTACTCTCTTGTTGTTTGCAGGCTGATAAACTAGCATGAGCAGAGCGAGCTTCTGTTGCATATCTAGCAGCATAATAAAAATCGGGTCAACCCGTTGTGGTACAGGAGACGTCACGTCTACCACAAGCTCTCTTTCTACACCGTTTAAAAAAAACACGCAGAGCGTCCAAAAGACGATAACCAGTTTAACGGTGGAGAAGGAGCATGAACCGATGTCATGCTAGGCTCAGACAACTGTCCTGCAACTGGGTGAGTTGGACGTTATTTGACAGATGCTGACATCCTTAAAGGATGTTAGTTAGGAGAGTTTTCTTCAGTAGAAAGAAAAAACGCTCAGGACTGCTCCATAAACTACAACCAGAAGCTTGCGTGTCATGATAGGACGCTGATTGACCGTGTCCACCTTCCTCTTCGGAGGTCCGGAAGTTGATGCCAGCCTTGCCTGGGCGCTGCGTCATCCGAAGATGATGAAAAAACTTTTACCTCACCTTTCCTATGATGAAGGTGAGCGTCCTGAGAAGCGTCAATAGGTATGCTCGAGGAGGTGTCTGCTTGGGAGCTAAAGCCTCTCGTTTCCTTTATCGTTCGACATTCTTTCTCCCAGGGGATAGGGAACTTGGAAGAAGTTTTAAGGTCGACATTCCTTGGAAGAGGTCTATGGATAAGGACGACAGGTTCTAACAGACGCACCCTCTAATTGAGGGGTGGTGCTTAGACTGAAACAAAGAGCCCAAAACTGGACAATTTCCTCCTATACACGAACCTTCAGGTATTGCTTGAAGTTTGGATGGATGAGGATGTAGAAGTAAGCATCCTGGAGGTCTAAAGAGACCATCCAGTGGACCTTTCCTACTGCTGTAAGGACTGATTTCGATGTCTCCATGAAGAACTTTGTCTTCTGAACTAAGGTGTTGAGAGCAGTGACATCTAGGACCGGACAATAGCCTCCCTCTCCAAAAAGAGAGACATTTGATGTTGCATAGTCTGTCTCTTAGGCTCCTTTCAGTATTTGGCAGAGAGGTCTATCGGAGTAACTAATAAAGGAGGTTTCACAAGGAAAAATATTTCGCATCCATCCTTTAGTAATAGCACAGACCAAAGGTCTGCTCCTCTCCTTTCCCAGGATCGCTAGAAGTAGTTAAGTCTGCCTCCTACTGTTGTCTGTGTGGTTTAGAGAAAAGTATGTAAAGACTTTCTTGCTGATTTAGACACCAAAACCTGTGTCTTTGACCAACTCTTGAGGGAGAAGAGAGGAAGAAAAAAGGGGTGGTGCAAAGTTATCCTGCTTCATTGCCTGCATTCCTTAAGACTCAGCGATCCACCCAGGGGCTGTAAAAGTCTCTGTGGCGCTCGCGATTCAGACGCTCAGAACTATGATGTTTGCGTCTAGAACATTCGCTCATCCAATAAGAAAGACAAAGTTGCACTCAGTTCCAAACATCGCATCAAACTCTTACAGCATCGTTAGCAGTGCTGGACATTCGACGTCCTGCTGGATGCTCGACGTTCTACTGGAAGCTTGATGACGTCATGCCTGTATAACGATGTCCTGCTGGAAGCTCGATGATGTCACGCTCGTGTTACGTGTCATGACTTCCAGCTACTCAACGCTTGGCGTGATGTAGTCCATTCCTTAACGCTTGGCGTCCTTCTTGACGCTAGTTTATTTATCTAGAAGGAAGTGAAATACGTAAGACGCCAGCACTGTCTGTGAGCTGAGTCAACACAGTGCAGATAACACTTTTACCTCGCTTTACCTATGGCGAGGGCGAGCGTTCTGGGAAGCGTCAACAGGAACGCTCGAGGGGACTTCTGCTCGGGTCTTACAAGATGCTCAGCACCAAGCTAACGCCTCTCGTTTCCTTTCACCGATAGACATTCCTTCTCCCAGGGGTTAGGGAGCTTGGAACAGGTCTAAGGCTAGGATAACGACAGGTCCAAGCAGAAGCACCCTCCACTGTATTGCATAAATTCACTGCACTAATTTAGCACTAAAAACTTGCACTTTTAAACTCTTTCACATAAGACCAAAAGTAGACATGCCCGTTGTGAGAGATCTTACTATTCTGTCAAGGGCTTAAATGAGAAAGCAATACGTATTCTCTGAATCCTATATAAAATGTAACAACATATTTTATATAAAATATTAAACGAACAGATATAGGAATAAAGTATATATATATATATAAAATGTAAACAACCCTTAATACTTAAGGGTTTCCAATAAAAGATGATTTGCCACATTTTACAATTGGAGCATCTATATATATTACACGAAAAATATTAGTATTCCCCAAAACGAACAAGTAAACAACGATACAAAGAATCGTGAGACTATATTGATTGGCATGAATACTACGTAGTGTAAAATTAACTGTACGCTAATTTTCTTTAATCTCTGCAAAAAGATTATCTAAAGAAAAAATACTAAAGGAACCAATATCTTGTAAAATAACATATTCCTTTTTATCTTATAAAACTTGAATACTTTGGTTTTTAAGAAGAATTTACTTTTCATAAATAACAATACAAAGAAATTTGTAATACTGTATCGATTGACTGAGAACTGCATAGCGTAAATTAAACTGAACGCTAGTTTAGTTAATCTTTGAAAACAGATCAAATATTATCTAAAGAAAGTATACTAAATGGACAAAAATTTTCTTAAAATAACATACTCCTTTTATAAGATAGTATTCACTTCTCATTCTTTGTAGAATTAGCCGCGATATATGATGGATTACAATACTTTCCTATTAGTTTTAAGACATTCACCTCTCTCTCTCTCTCTCTCTCTCTCTCTCTTAAAATAACATACTCCTTTTATAAGATAGTATTCACTTCTCATTCTTTGTAGAATTAGCGCGATATATGATGGATTACAATACTTTCCTATTAGTTTTAAGACATTCATATATATATCTCTCTCTCTCTCTCTCTCTCTCTCTCTCTCTCTCTCTCTCTCTCTCTCTCCTCTCTCTCTCTCTTCCTAGTATTTTCTTATAATCATTCTTTACATGACATGAATAAGATTCTAACATTACAATAGTAGAACCTGAGTTGGAGTAGTCTGTACCGAGGTCCATTTTTGCATGTTTTCCAGATCGTCAACACAGAGGTTGGTTTGTATACAAGAAGCAAGCCAGGTTATCCACCTCTTATTGGAGGATGTCAGTCCTCCTATTCCATGTGGTCCAACACGGGAAGAGGCTTCAGCAGGGATCAGTCCTCTATTAGAGAGGGGCTGCCTCTCTTTAGGTGGGCGTACATTGGTCAGAGGGGGGGTAGTTAGCCCCTCCCCCCGACGACTCCAATGCGACTTAAAACTGGATCACTGGAGCCCAACTCTTAACAGACTTGTTCTGCACCAAATGGGGTATGCCAGAGGGTGATGGCGTCTAAATTTTTACACGTTGAGGCTATCCATACCACTCTGTGCCAAATCCAAAGAAGCAATCAAACCAAAGTCAAACAGGCCAAAGTCGTCAACAAGTTCATGCCCAAGAGAAAGAGATGGGAGAATAAAAGAAATAACAGAAGGAAAGAAAGTGCTGACTAATTTAGTTGGATCAACAATTGGGCACCAAGGTCCAATAGGAAAGCAGTTACCACTGTTCATCAGAGCCCAGCTGCTAATCCCTAAGCCCCCATTCTCATCAAGGCTTCAGCATCTGGGGAGGGTGAGTGGAAAGTGATGATTAAACCAAGCTTCTAGAGAAGAAGCAATATGATAATCAGGGGAGGTTTGTAGAAATAATATCCTTGAGTATTATTTCCTGTCTTCTCATTGCAATATAAGCAAGCAGAAATAATATCAAGCAATATAATATACATACATATATAATTCTATATCCAAAATAATCCATTTTACTGACCTGCATAAGCTGGAACTCCCCAATTCGAGTGTTAAACTGTTTGCGGACATGAACATACTCAAAGGCTACATCGCATGCAGCCTGCATCAAGCTGTAACACGGGGTATAGATTTTAATGAAAACAGTGTAATACATACTAAAACTTACCATCATTTAATGAATCATAATCCAAGCCAAGTAAACATTTTTATTCTAATATATTATGTAAATAGTTTTCTAAACTATAGTGCAATAAAATATACAAAGTCCTCTACATAAAAAAAATCAATATTGTATACAAAATCTCAAGTTCCACTAATAACTCTTGGTAAAACGTGTTCAGTTTACTAAGCAACTGAAAAATAAGAAATGTAAGTGTTCTGAATTTGTGTGGAGCGGTTACCCTAAAAATCACACATTTTTAAAGTAATTTGTATTTTTCATAACTATACACACCTAAAGGCTGACTAATGAATGAATGATTTAAAGTTCTCTGGCATCCTGACATTGAAGGTCATCGACGCCAATATCGTTTATAATAAATAAAGATTAAAAGAATATTCACTTAAAAGCAGAAAAGTAAATATGTTATAAATGTTAAATAGCATTAAGAAGATCTTCTTCTGATATAAATCTAAAAATACCACTAGCATTGTACGACACATGTCCAAGGATCTTGGCAAGGATGAACCTGCCATCATCAGCCCGAGCCTCAAACAGATATCTATTTCCTTCTGTGCGATAAGTGGGGTATTCAGTCAACAAATGCCTCACTGTCAAGGATATCAAACAGTCGTCGCAATATAGTTGGTGTTGGCCAGCCAGCAGAAACTCGTGTGACAAATGTGGACACAACACAGAGTAGTCTCCCATTTTCGGGGCAACCAATTATACCTCCAAAGGGATATAACAATCGCAATTTCTCTCACTTATTTCCAGTTAAACTATCCCAATGCTGTTGCCAATTGTTATAAATAAAATCATTAATTGCTGGTAAAAAATCATTACAGAGAATGAGATACCTTCTTGGTAGCAACTCGAAACCCTGCAAAATCAAACTGTTATACCTTTTAAGCCAATAATTAATAGCCCCTCTAAAATCTTTAAAACTAAAGGGTTACTAGAATTAAAACCTTCTAAAGCTTGAAGGAAACTTCTTGAACCACTATATATGGTAAAATTGGCCTCCTCTTTTAACGCTATTTTCTCAATAGCGGTTAGTATGCCATATAATTCAGCAGTAAATATGGAAGATATTGGAGGAAGTGCCCCTCTACAGTTAAATGAACTACTATATACTCCAAATCCAATTCCAGCATCAGAATTGGAGCCATCAGTATATATAAAAGTTGATTCCCTATGTTCTTCAACATGTTCCATAAAAAGAGACCTAGCTTCTAATCCAGTCATGTTTTTTTTTTTAACACCAATAAAATATTTACAAAAAGATATCTCTAGTAATTTCAGAGGGGTTGATGATATCTTAAATGGAAGCACCTTACCTCTAATTATATTGATTGTTTAATAATTGTTATACCCGAAAGCCATGAGGTTGAGAAGATTTTGGGTGGAACTCAAAGTATGTTGAGTGCCTTACAAGGCTTGCAGTCTGAAAGGCTAAAGAGTTAAGGAGTCTTTGTAATCTAAACCAAACCCGAATAATGGAAGATATTTGGTAATGGTCTAGAGGTAACTCTCCAGCAACAACAAGGAGACTTGGGATAGGTTGTGCACGGACAGAGTGTCGAAAGACAGAGTGTCGAAGGACAGAGTGTCGAAGGACAGAGCGTCGAAGGACAAGTGTCGAGTGTCGAATGGACAAAATGTCGAACAGACAAAGTGTCGAAAAGACAAAATGTCGAACAGACAATGTGTCGAACAGACAATGTGTCGAAATTATAAAAATGATAAATGATAAAATATAAATGATAAAAAGAGAGAGAATACAGTATCCATTTAACTAACGACCTAATTAACCTTTAACTATATAATAATGTTTACATTGGTATATCCTTACATATAACTGTATACCAATGTTTACAATGATATATCCTTACATATAACAATTCCTACATTGTTATATTCTTACATGCATATTCTAGAGAGAGATAGAGAGAATATATATACGGTATTCAGTCTGTTAAGAGATTTTTCACCAGTTAACTTCCTTTGGGATTCAAGTTTCAATTTAAATTTCCATTCTACCTAACCTATAATAATGGAAATAATCAAGACTCAAATGGGTGGAAAGAAACTGCTACATGAAGGCTATGCATACGTGATAGATAAAGTGGTTAACGAAAGAATATATTGGAAATGTGAAAAACGAAACTATTGTAACGGCAGAGCAATAACTCAAGGTGAAACAATTTCCAAAACTACTGAGCATTCACACCAGCAAGACAGTTCTCATATTGATGCTATAAAAGTTATAGATAAGATAAAAATTCATTCTAAACATTCCGAAGAAACTCCATCTTCTTTAATAAATCAGTGCACAAACGATGTTCCAGTCTCCATAGTTGGAAAGCTTCCAAGAAAGGAATCTCTAGCTCGAACAATTAGGAGAGTTCGAAATTCAACTTTTAGCGGTGAAAACTTAACTGTAACCACGAGGGGAGAGCCTTTCTTATCATTTGATGAAAATGGCGTAAAAATATATTCAACAACCCAGAATCTCAACACTTTGAGCTCCAATAGAAGATGGTTCTGTGACGGAACTTTCAAGTCGGCCCCTAATGGAAATCAACTATATACCATTCATGGTGTTATTGATCAAAACATAACTTTACCCTTAATGTACTGCATTACCGAAAACAAAGACGAGACTACTTATTCCATTATTTTTTAGTTTTTGTCTGCTAAGCAACTAAATCCTATTTCCATTATTTTACCGGAGTCCACAATTTATAGATGCTTCTTTCACTTCGGGCAGTGTTTGTGGAGAAAAATCCAAGCCCTAGGATTGCAGACATGGTATAACGAGTGTAATAAAGGGATTTTGACGAAGGAAAAATCTATTTCTGGGGAGAGACCTGTGACGCCCGGCGAAAAAGTCCTTCTTTGTACTTTTTCTGATATAAATCTTCCAAATATACCAGAGAAAATTAAAAGCATGGAATGCAGAGGTTACAACCCTCGAGCGAGCACCTTGTTGGTGTCGTATATCTAAAAAGGGCGTTTGTAAAACACTATTCACAGGCTGTCTTCCATTTAGATAATCCCTTCATCAAAGGGGGAGGGCCGTGACAGGCCCTAGAGAATACAGTTGGGTTACCCTACCGACACCTACCACTCGCGCTCACCAGGTCATCCTTCTGCAAGAACATATGGCTTGGCAAGGAAAAGGGTGGGTCCGTACAAAAATAATCGGGAAGGGTTTCGCCGGGCGTCACAGGTCTCTCCCCAGAAATAGATTTTTCCTTCGTCAAAATCCCTTTTCTGGGTCGACCTGTGACGGCCGGCGAAAAAGTACCAGAGAATGCCTTCCAAGCCCAATAAATTAATAACATAATGAGGAGAATACAATCACCATGTACGACAATACTATGATATAATAAAGTAATCGTCCAATTACCAACCAGCCAAATGACATAGGGAACGTAAGGTTAAATAATAAAGACGACAAGGAACCAACTGAGTGTCGAATCGCAAAAGGCATCAAACCTTACATGTCTAAGTATATCTAAACATTAAAGGAACGGTAACTACAATAACAGTTAAACCATAGGAATTAAACATGGCAAATATCATAGGGCTAACGAACTACCAAGGAGAGCGGCGACGTGGTGTGAGTGGCGGGTAGGAGGGAGAAGAGAAGAGATGGAAGAAAGGAAGAAGAGGAGATTAATGGGGAGAGATAAGGCTCCCCTCTGCCATCGTCGGGTATTTAAGGGCCTGTAAGATCTTTAGATATTGGCGTTTGACAACCATAGGGGATTTCCAACCCGTATATTTTTTAAAATCATCAAAGTCCCTGTTCTGGAAGTCATTGTTGGAGGCATCTACTGTCCGTATATCATGAGCCTGGGGAAATGATTCCGGATTAGTATGTTTAACGAAGTAGAGGATTTGTTGCCTGATACCGTGAATGGAAATAGTACCTCCTTGTTCCCTGATAACCAAGGGGCCAGACGAGCGGGTGGTAGTTCTAGCTAAAAAGGGGCTTGAGAGTGTGACTGTACACGGAGAAAAATCCTGGGGATGAAGAATAATCTTCCGAGAGGAGCACCTATTTGCGGATCCTCATTTTTTAGCTAGGGAAGCTTTGTCTGGAAAAGGAGTACTTCGGCTGAAGGGAGGAAATCTATGTTTTCCGGGTTTCGTGAGAGCTGCTAGTTCTGATGTTCCATCACCTGAGGCCATAGCCGTTAGAAATAAAGTCTTCCTAAGAAGAGTGATATAAGAGCAGGATTCATTGTCCGTGTCCATCGCAAGTTTGAGAACACCGTTCAGAGACCAAGAGTCCTTTTGTGGCCGAACCGAAGGTCGAAGCCTAGCACATGTTTTTTGGGGTTGATGAGAAATAGGAATCAGCTAGGTTAATGTTGAACCCAACAAGGTAGATCTTCTTCAAAGCTGACTTGATGGTGGTTAAAGTGCTAACTGTTAGGCCTTTGTCAAATAGGAACCTCAAGAAAGAGATGGCTAAATGCGGGGACATACGAGTATGGTCTGCACTCTTAGGGGACCTACTAGTTGTTAACGGCCGAATCATATTGGCGAATTGTCGAGTCCCTTTTTGTCCCATTCGATGAAGAGATCGTTTCTGGTTCAATGTTCGCATCTCTACGAGCTGCCAACTTCCTGTAGTCCACAAAGTTAGAGTTTTGGCTATCCTTGAGTAATCTGACACAGTGAGTTTGGATACTCGGGTCAGTTTGAGGAACGGGATCCGGATGGGACTGAGTTTCAACTCGAGGAGGAGAGGAAACCAACTGTTCTTGGCCAGTGAGGTGGTACTAAAGCCACTGCGCCCCGGAAGGAGCGTAGTTTGTGTAAAAGTTTTTAGAAGATTCCCTGGGGGAGATAGGGAAATCTTCTTCTAATGGTTCCAATCCCGGGGTAATGCGTCCATGGCATAAGCCCGAGGGTCCAGGGTTGGGGTCACATAACAAGGAAGTTAGTGATTCATCTGAGTTGCGAATAGATCTACCTGGAGGCCTGGAACGAGCGTGAGTATCCACCGGAATGAAATTATGTCTAGAGACCATTCTGACTCCAGTGGATCCGTCCTGGATAGTGAGTCCGCTCTCACATTCTGGCCTCCCGCTAGGTGAGGTGTTGACAGGAACCAGTTCTCTTCTGTTGCCCAGGCGAAGATAGTGACCAGGATCTGATTCAGGTTGGGTGACTTGGATCCTCCCCTGTTGACGTAGTGTACTGCGTCTGTGCTGTCTGACACTACTCTGATGTGGGTCGACCTCGGAGGAGAGTCTCTCTTCAGGGTCAAGAACACTGCCATGGCTTTGAGAACAATGATATGGGACTGTTTCATGGAGAGTGACCAAGAACCTGAAACATCTGATGTTCGGAGTAATCCCCCCCCATCCACTTAGAGACGCGGCTATATGGAATGTCACTTGTGGAGGTGGGAATTGTAGAGGAACCGATTTGGAGAGGTCCTTCGGTTCGAACCATGGGCGTAGTCTCATTTTCAAGACAGAGGGGATCTTCGAGACCATGTCTCTTATAGGTACTGTAGCTCTCTTTCTCCAAACTCGATTGATGTCTTTGAGTTTGGCTTTTATTAGATCTGTTACTGAAGTGAATTGGAAAAGTCCGAGGATACTTTTTAAGGCTCTTCGGACACCTGTTTGAGTTTGAGAAAATTTTTTGATCTTGGAAACTATTCCTCTTTCCTTTTGGAAGGGAGAGACAACGTGTGCTTCGAAAGGTCCCACTGAATGGCTAACCATTCTAAGCGGACTGATGGTTGCAGGCGAGATTTTTTGGAGATTGACCCAAAATCACAGGTTGTCGAGAAATTGAAATAATTCCTTCGTAGCTCTGTTGCCTTCTATGACCGGCCGGGCCCAAATGAGCCAACCGGCCAGATAAGCAATGATCTGTATCTCTTGGTTCCTGAGTTGTTCTAACACTCTCTCTCCCAGTTTCGTGAATATCCTGGGATCAATGTTGAGGCCAAAGGGCATGTCTTGAACACAAAGGCTTTCCTGCTTAGGCGGAAACCCAGATAAGAAGAGAAGTTTCGAGCTAAAGGCGCAAGATAATAGTCGTCGGTAAGATCGACAGAGGTGGTGACGGTCCTACGGGGAAGTAAGGTCCGTACCTGAGAGATAGTCAACATCCGGAACTTGTCGCAGAGAATGTAAGAGTTTAGCTTGACAAGTCCAGGTCCACTCTCAATGCCGCCAAGCCTTTCTTCGGAATTGTGAACAGGTGGCTTTGGAACTTCAGTGATCGATCCCGTTTGATTGCTTCTTCTTGAGTAACCCTGTGGTGTACTCTTCCAGGATGGGAGTGGATTTCTGGGAGAAGGTCACTGGTGGAGGAGGAGGACCTTGTGGCCATTTTCACCTCAAACCTTTAGAGATTATGCTATGAGCCCACAGACCGAAGGTCCAATGGTCTCAAAAGTGGTAAAGTCTACCCCCTACCGGGACCACCGCGTTGTGAGGGGGTGAATCTAGGTACTTTCCTTCTCCGAGCCCCCTTTTTTCTAGGTCCGTCTCGATGGCGAGACTGTCTTCTACTCCTGTAGCTTCCTCTCTGGTGTCCACGAGAGGAGCCTGAGGGTTCGGATCTAGGGCTGTATGCAGGTAAAACATCCCAACGGGGTTGGGCTGTGTACCTGGTGAATCAGTGAGGTAGACCACCTGATGAGGGGGATTTGGATGCATAGACGTCGAATCAGAGGGAGGCTGTGATGACGAGTGGGTAACCGACTATCGATTCCTGTCTGATAGAGGCCTCAGACAGAACGTATTTCCCACAACTAACCCGATCAGACCATCAAACGTGTAGGTCGAATTGGAAGGGCAGATCTTAGAATTATCGTACCCCCCAGACTGACAACATCCTGGTCCAGACAGATCGGGCCTGCCCTTTAGGAAATAATACTGTTACCTTCGGTACCTTGTTTAACCTAACCAAGGCAATCTCTTTCAATCGAACGAATCCATTGAACGGGAATTCTAGTACCTGGGAGTAAATTCTAGGTCCCCCAGAGGGAGGACGTCTATGCCATCCAGATTTATGGTACCATCTATATATGGAACATGTAAGGCAAATCTCTATGCGTTGTTTTTATCGAAGGAGGTTACTTCGATATGCCTGGGGCTGTAGGGGGAAACTTCTGAGTTCCTGAACGGATCCGACTTCACTACCATACTTTTGAACTCCGTCATAGCCCCTTGGTTTTCCCTAGAATGTGTTGCTTTTAGCAGTCACGGTTTATGCAGGGTAACATGAACATCAGGATCCATTAAGGGTCCTAGGTCGGTGACGTAGGTAATTGCAAAGCTGAAGGCTCAAAATTCATCCCCACCTACCTGCCCGTCCATGGGGTCGTCGTCCAACCTTAGAGAGGACACTCTGAGGAGATAGGGACCTCTAGATGGAGCATTTCTTCCCAACCTTGATAACCAAGGGCGGAGAGCCTCTCTTGCAGGCCAGAGAGATTCATCATCATCCTGACGGGAACCATGTAGGCGAACCTTCTGTAAAAGAAAGGGGACATAAGTCTGGATGTTCCTTGAACTTTGGTTAGTGATCCTATTCACAGGCTGGGATCAGCTGTATAACTCATAAAAATCAATTTTAAAGAAAAATCATTTAATGTACTATCTTTTGGGGTATAGTTCGACACTTGTATTCATGAAATGTGACACTGTTGGCGCATCCGCCACAGGTTGGCCACCCCTGACTCAGACGTTCAGAACCGGGTCTAACATTATTTACTGGCTATTAGTATTCTATTGATTCATCTGTTCACTGACCAGAGTTTCAAGGAACAGTAGATAGCCTCTCATGGCATGGTTAGTCTCGACCCGGCCCTTCATTAGAAGGGGCCAACGTTTGGTTCCCAGTACTGAGTGGAAACTTATTTCTATTTGAACACTATGTTGTATGGATATTTATTCATATTTAGGCATAGTTAGAATTGAATATGCATAAATAAAGGCATAATCAATTTATTTCTATTTGAACACGATGTTGTATGAATATTTATTCATATTTAGGCATAGTTAGAATTGAATATGCACAAATATAGGCAATCAATTTATTTCTATTTGAACACTATGTTGTATGGATATTTATTCATATTTAGGCATAGTTAGAATTGAAAATGCATAAATATAGGCATAATCAATTTATTTCTATTTGAACACGATGTTGTATGGATATTTATCCATATTTATACATAGTTAGAATTAAATATATGCATAAATATAGGCATAGTTATGTTCATATATTTTTATTTGGACTTTCAAGAATAACTAATGAATATTACCAACGCAAATTCAAAGTGTCATTAAAGTAAGTACAGTTGACTTTGTATTCATGTTAAATCCTTTCCTTTACAGCAAAAACAAGAGATTGGCCACCCGTGGTCTGAGTGATCTCTGTCTGTACCGGAGCTCCGGTAACAATCCCCGGTACAAAGGTCCGTCATAGTGACAACGTGAACACCAGAGGAAAACTAATATTAACCTCAATGCTGATCGCCTGTACGATATCCGGTTAAGCCGGAGATTCGATGAAAAGGATCGTAATAACGATATTGTGATTATTTATGAAAAAGGGGTTCATACCCTGATTCTGATCGTCTGATTGATCTCTATTTGTAACGGAGAACTAGTGACAAAGGTCCGTCATCGTGAAAACGTGATCCTCAGCGGTACGATAACATTCTCTAATACTGAATGTTTGTGTTATCTCCAGTGAAGCCGGAGATTCGATGAAAAAGGGACCGTAATAATGAAACTGTGAAGTCTTCATCGGTATCACATTGTTAACTCCGGTTCTGGCCGTCTGCTTGATCTCTGTTTGTACCGGAGATCCGGTAGCAAAGGCCCGTCACCGTGATATCGTGACCGTTCCCGGTACGATAACATTAACCTCAATGAATGATTGTGTTATCTCCCGTGAAGCCGGCCGTAACGGTGTAATTATGATCAAACATGACAAAGGTTCGTGTGTAAAAGGCTTCAGCCGGAGTCCGAGTGCCGGATTTCACCGTTGCACTCCAAAAATCTGCTCCTGAACGTTAACTAGTTCTCACCCAATGAGTATCCATATAGCGGAGCATAACTCAAGGCGGAGCTAAGGGTGTCGGTATAAAACGACCCCAATTAATGACTCATACACTAACGTACCTATTAATAGTGTTAGCTATATTAACAGTAACCACATCAATAAAAACGTTTATAATATTAAACGTACTATCATCAACTCTGATACTAAGAGGAGGCCTGAATAACTCGTGATCGTATAAAAACGGAGAACGGGAAATTCACCTCTCTTACTCGAGCTAACAAAGAAAACGAGAGAAGGGATAACTCATATCTGTAGAACAGGGAACGAGCAGTCTCTGTTTTCGCTCTCAAGGTTACATAATAAAAAACTAACATCACACAATAAAACAAGAACATAATAAAATTGATTGCTTTTCTTAGTAATAACCAAGAACGAAGAATAACGACAACGTAACAAAAAAACAAGGATATAGTCTAAATCGAAGCCTCTGAGGCGAGTACAAACTAACAGACTAAATCGCTAAACTTTAATTCGCTATTCTTTAAATCGCTATTCTTCGTAGGTCCAAATTGGACTTGCAAGCAAATAAATACCATAGTAAAAATTAATGATAACACTAAAAGGCCATAAAACGTAAGTGATATAACTTAGATGACAGAGTACCAGATGGGCAAAATTAACTAGAATATTTACCGAAGCGAACATAACCCAAAATGGCTGCCGATAACTCGGCAGGACAATCGCTTCCAAAACTAAAAACCACCATATTGGAAACAGAACAAATGCCCGGTACTGTCAAAAGCTGCCAAAACAACCTATGGTACTTAACATTGGTAAGGGTGAAGTATCAACGTCAGTCATGTTGAATTAACGACAATCACTTCGAAAAACACTGGGCAAAACACTTATCAACTTTGCTGGCAAGTCCAAAACAGAAGGATGTCCTGGTGAGCGCGACTTGTAGGTGTCGGTAGGGTAACCCAACTGTATTCTCTAGGGCCTGTCACGGCCCTCCCCCTTTGATGAAGGGATTATCTAAATGGAAGACAGCCTGTGAATAGTGTTTTACAAACGCCCTTTTTAGATATACGACACCAACAAGGTGCTCGCGCGAGGGTTGTAACCTCTGCATTCCATGCTTTTAATTTTCTCTGGTATATTTGGAAGATTTATATCAGAAAAAGTACAAAGAAGGACTTTTTCGCCGGCCGTCACAGGTCGACCCAGAAATGCTTTTATTATAAAGCAAATTCAGGCCCTCGCATTTGTTCCCCCCTGTGATGTTTGTGCTCTGTTCAATAAGTTAATCGAGTCTTTTGATGATGAAACCGATGAAACATTAGGAGAATTTTTACAACATTTTGAAGCTACATGGCTTGGAATCGTCCAGAGGGGAAGAAGAAGAAAGCCACTATATGAAATTGACTTGTGGTCAGTTCACGAGAGGGTTACAAAAGATTTGCCTAGGACCAATAACTCCGTTGAAGGGTGGCATAATGCTTTTCATAGAAGAGTGAAGATTTGCCACCCAACAGAGGACAAACTTTTACGAAAACTTCGTATGGAGCAGGCCAGCACTTAAATGATTCTAGGACAAATTCAACAAGCCGTGATGTAAAAAGAAAATACAAGAAATATGCTCTCCTTAACCTAAGACTATAAAGTATTTTTGATACATATGACGTCAATGATGGGTTACAATATCTTCGAGCCATCGCTCACAATCTTTAGATAAATATTGCTACAAGTTTTTTTTAATACATTAATACATTTGTATTTTCATATTTTATGTCTTATAAATAAATTTTTATTGCTTATATTGATTTATGATGTATATTTATGATCCGATAGCCATTTTATTTTTTCAAAAGCGCTGAATGACCTTGTAATCCCAGTGCTTGGCGTAAGCCTAAATTGAATAATCAACTCAAAAAACATTTATAACTCCTTGTAACTTTCTATCTTCTGGATGACCTTGAAGTCCCATTGCTTGACGTAAGCCTAAAATCAATAATCAAATCCAATCTATCTCTCTCTCTTTTTAACTTTTGTCCATTCTACACTTTGTCCTTCGACGCTCTGTCCTTCGACGCTCTGTCCTTCGACGCTCTGTCCTTCGACACTCTGTCCTAATACCGGGATAGGTGAGGTTCTAAACGCTCTAGTGGATAATCTAATACCAGCATGATGTATTAAATCTAATATCTTTAATCGACTTGGGGTGGCTGAGGAGTATATTTCACACCCGTAACTAATTTTTGGAAAAATTAAGGCCTTGTATAATTTTAAAATAAGTTTTATGGTCTGGCCCCCATGATTGATTGATTGATTGATTTAAAGTTTTCAGGCATCCTGACATCTAAGGTCATTGATGCCGATATCATTTTTTATATAAAAATTAATAGAATATTCAATTAAAACCACAAAAGTTGAATATCATTATATAAGTTTAATAGTTTTCAGAAGACCTGCTTCTGAAATAAATCTAAAAATGTCGCTTGCATAGTAGGACACATCATGTCCAAGAATCTTGGAAAAGATGAACCCGCCATCCTCACCTCAAGCCTCAAACAGATATCTATTTCTTAAGTTATTATAATTAGAGGGTTACTAGAATTAAAAACTTCTAAAGCTTGAAGAACATTCCTTGCATCACTAAAAATTGTAAAATTACCCTCCTTTTCCAACGCTATTTTCTCAGTAGTGGTTAGTATGCCATACAATTTGGCAGTAAATATGGAAGCTGTTAGAGGAAGTGCACCTCTACAATTAAAACCATTACTATGTACTCCGAAACCAACGCCAGCATCAGATTTGGAGCCATCAGTATATATAGAAGTCGATCCCCTATGTTCTGCAACATGTTCCATAAAAAGATACCTGGATTCTAAGTCAGTCATATTCTTTTTAACTCCAATCAAGTATTTACAAAAAGATACCTCAGGTAATTTCCATGGAGGCATTAATGATACCTTAAATGGAAGCACCTTACTTCTAATTATATCAAGACTGTTTAATAATTGTTTCACCTGAAAGCCATAAAGTTGAGGAGATTTTGGGTGCAACTCAATAAAGTTGAGGAGATTTTGGGTGCAACTCAATAAAGTTGAGGAGATTTTGGGTGCAACTCAAAGTATGTCGAGTTCCTTACAAGACTTGCAGTCTACAATGCTAAAGAATTAGGGAGTCTTTGCAATCTAAACCAATGCCGAATAATAGAAGACATTCGGTAAAGGTCTAGAGGCAACTCTCCAGCATCAACAAGGAGACTTGGGATAGGTGAGGTTCTAAATGCTCCTGCTAGGTAGTAGGTTGGCCTGGGCACCAACCGCCCATTGAGATACTACCGCTAGAGAGTTATGGGGTCCTTTGACTGGCCAGACATAGGACCCTTCCCTCTGGTTACGGTTCTTTCCTTTTGCCTACACAGACACCGAATAGTCTGGCTATTCTTTACAGATTCTCCTGTCCTCATACACCTGACAACACTGAGATTGCCAAACAATTCTTCTTCACCCAAGGGGTTAACTACTGCACTGTAATTGTTCAGTGGCTACTTTCCTCTTGGTAAGGGTAGAAGAGACTCTTCAGCTATGGTAAGCAGCTCTTCTAGGAGAAGGACTGCAAAATCAAACCATTGTTCTCTAGTCTTGGGTAGTGCCATAACCTCTGTACCATGGCCTTCCACTGTCTGGGGTTAGAGTTCTCTTGCTTGAAGGTACACTCGGGCGCACTTCTATCTAGTTTCTCTTCCTCTTCTTTTGTTAAAGTTTTTATAGTTTTATAGGAAATATTTATTTTAATGTTGTTACTATACTTGAAATATTTTATTTTTCTTTATTTCTTTTCCTCACTGGGCTATTTTCCCTGTTGGGGTCCCTGGGCTTATAGCATCCTGCTTTTCCAACTAGGGTTGTAGCTTAGCATTTAATAATAATAATAATAATGATGTATTGAATCTAATATTTTTAACCTACTTTGGGTGGCTGAAGAGTGAGTATATTTCACATCCATAACTAATTTTGGAAAAAATCAAGGCCTTGTATAATTTCAAAATAGTATTGCAGTCTGCACCCCTGATGTATGAGACAATACCTTTAAAAGATTCAGAGCCTCAAGACATTTAGCTTTTAATGCTTTTAAGTGAGAAACCCATGTTAGCCTACAATCAAATATCAAACCTAAAAATTTAGCTTCACTTACACATGGAATACGTTGACCTTTAATGTATATATCCTGGTCTGGATATACTCCCCAGATACGACAAAAATGGACAAAAGTAGTTTTACTTATCGAGAACTTAAATCCATTCATATCGGCGCCCACTGGGTAATGTTGTCAATTGAGAGTTGTATTTTTCTCTCAACCATTGCTATTCTAGCTCCAGCAAATGATATGGAGAGATCATCCACAAATAATGCTGAGAGAACATCCCGGGGAATGACAGAAGATATCCCATTAATTGCTAGTGCAAACAGGGTTACACTCAGCACACTACCCTGAGGCCCTCCTTCTTCCTGGCATTTACCCTCTGATAAAGTTTCCCCCACTCTCACTTGAAAAACTCTATGTGAAAGAAATGACTGAATAAATAGTGGTAGATCTCATCTTAATCCAAACTCATGAATTCTTTCAAGTATACCATATCTCCATGTGGAATCACGTGCCTTTTCAAGGTCAAAAACGACTGTCACATGGTGCTGTTTGGAAGCAAAGGCTTCACAAATAGAGGACTCAAGTCGTATCAACACATCAGTCGTTGAGTACATTTTTCTGAATTCACATTGAGTGGTTGATAAAATACCCTTCTTTTCAAGGTACCATATCACTCTTACATTGACCATCTTCTCCATGATTTTACATAAACAAGATATCAATGCAATTGGCCTATAATTTGCTGCTAAAAATGTGTCCTTACCGGGTTTTAAAAAGGCTAAAGTAATGTCTAGTTCCCAAACAATTGGATTATTATGATCATGCTATATTCTATTAATAATGCTTAAAATAAATAACTTTGTATTAAATGGCACATGTTTAATCATTGCATATGGAATTCCATCAGGTCCAGGGGCTGTATCGTTACATGTAGCAAGTGCAGAATCAAATTCTCTTTCAGTAAAAGAATTGTATGACTCTTCCTTTCTTGTTGTGATATTTAAAACTTTCTTTTCTTCAATCCTCCTATACTGGTGACCAGGAGCTGCTTCACACTTTCATGATACACTTGAAAAATGGTCAGCCAGGACATTGCTAACTTCGGTTGCTCCAGTCATATACTGACCATTTACCCTTAACACTGGTGGTGGGTTTGGGGTGAATTTGCCTGCTATCTTTTTCCCTTTCCTCCACACAGATGATATTGTGTTCTACTGTTAATGGAGGAAACAAATGACACCCAGCTTCTTTCATGGCACGATGGACCTTTGCTCTACATTTCTTGTATATGACTAAATTCTCCTCAGAACGGCGCCTGCGCAATCGTGTTAAAGACTTTCTTGTGGCTCTGTACAGGGCAGTTAGTTCTGATGACCACCAAGGGACTGGTTGGCGTTTGAATATCCTTGTTGTTTTGGGAATGGAATTGACTCCTGCTGTGTGAAGAGTTCCATTAAGTAAGTCTATGACATCATCAACACACTCAAACTGTTCTGCATTTCGTTCAATTTATCTTAGCTCCTTAAATCTATCCCAGTCCGCCTTATCAAGATTCAATCGAGGCAATCTCTGTAAAGGTTGACCATTGCTGATGTTTATAAGGATTGGTGCATGATCATTAGTATGCCAATCATCTAATGTTCTCAAATTAAAATCAAGAAGACAGTTAGAGCTTGCAATTGATAGGTCAATGCAGGACAAGGTACCTGTCTGAACATGAAATTGTGTGGGCTCTCCTGTATTAAGGAGTCCTACATCTTCATTCTCCAAAATTGGTGATATAATATTACCCCTTGCATTTGCCAAAACATCACCCCATAATGGATGTCAACTATTAAAATCTCCTAGTAAGAGAAAAGGTTGTGGGAGTTGTTTAATCCCCCCTACTATATTATCATATGATATGTTATAATTTGGAGACAAGTAAAGAGAACATATTGTGTATCTTCTCCCTATATTAATCTGTACAACCACTGCCTGCAGAGGGGTACAGATAGGCAAAGATATTTGGGGAACATCTTGACGAACATATATAAGACTTCCCTCATGGCTCCCTGCTCGTTGATCATATGGTGTCCTATAGCTAACATACTCTCGAGGACAAGGAGTATTAGTATCGAGCTTGCTTTCCTGTAGACATACAGTTATAGGGCAGTGTTCATGTATGAGAAGCTTGAGTTTTTCATATTTCGCCCTTAAACCCTGGCAATTTCATTGCAGAATGGAGGAAAAAACTATGGTTTACTTTTTGGAAGATACCTTGGATGAAGTCTTCCCATTAGCAATATTCAATCTAACAATATTTCCCGGTGGTATCTCTAGAGAGGATCTTGATATATTGGGTTTTGTGTTCGTCATTTTCTTTGTGTCCTTTTGATCTAATTGTTGAGGAGCATGGTGGACCTCGACTTGAATTTCTGATTTAATGAATTTACCTTTCAGTTGATCACAAACATCAGCAGACAAGACATCATATTTATTTGAAGTCGTGACTTTAATGTTTCCTATGGTAGGAGGCGAGAGAGATGGAGGTCTCTCTCTTTTTTGATTAAGAGGTTGAGTTGTCAGGTTTTTGCACCTTCCCCACTACAGGTTCACCAGGTAAATTGGTTTCAAGTGGAACCTCCATCAGATCAAGCAAGGACACGGCCCAAGAGAGGTTTGTACTATTGTTTTGAATAGGAGTAGATGGCTTTTGAATATCTTTCAGATATCTAAGTATCTGTTTTGATTTTTCTACAATTCTGGGTATAAATTTCCAATGGGAATTTCAACCTCTTTAACTACTTTCATTTGTTTCTTTATCTTGGAAGTGGGGAAATAATTTTCGTCTGTGTGCTTTGGCAAGTTTTTCTCCAGAACCATTGAAAAAGGTTGCCCTGGTCTTATCTGCTTATCAAGAGCTCTTTTACGAGCCTCTTTAAAAGGGACCATTTCCATGGTCCTAATAGCCTGAATTTCTTTTTCAAAACTAAACTTAATGCAGCTTTTAGATGTAACTGGGTGTGCTTCCCCACAATGTATGCAATTTGGATTTTCTATGCATACTCCATGACTTTCTTTTCCAAAGTTGGCACAAACAGGTAGCTTATTATCTAGTTTTTCTTTGCACTTCTGGCTTAAATGGCCATACATTTGGCAATAACATTGGTGAAGGGATATTTGGTCTCACCTTCAAAGATAGCCAACCAATTTTAATAACATTTGGTAATCTGCATTGATCAAATGTTACTATCAAAGTAGCAAGAGGAATACATTGCTCTCCAACTCTCTTTCTCATTCTGACTACTTTTACTACTCCTTGACTCTTCAGTTCATCCTCAATTTCTTTTTCCTCTATGTCCAGCAATTCTGGAGCATATATCACACCTCTACTCTAGTTGAAAGAGTTGAAAGTGGGATGCGAAACGCATTTGACACTATGACCATCCAATGTTTTCACCTTGTATTGGGGAATAGTGTCTCTATGAAGGGACTTCCATTTCCCTGGGGTAGAATTTTGGGCTGTCCTCCACATAAAGTAACTGTTTCCCTGTTTGCTTTAAAAACATTTACCACACTCATCTCTCCCATTTTCAAATTCTAAAATTAAAATTTTTTCATTAATCACTACTTCATAGTGACCAGGTAATATTCCTACTTTTCTATATCTTTCTGTACTGTCATCATTTCTCACTCTCTCTCTTTTCTTCTTTAGTGTTTTTTTTTTATCATTCTTTACATAATGTGAATGTTCCAATGTAACAATACAAGAACCTGAGTTGGAGCTGTCTGTACCGAGGTCCATGTTTGTATTTTCCAGGTCGTCAACAGAGGGGTTGGTTTTTTTTTTTTTTTTTTTTTTTTTTTTTTTGGAAAAGCAAGCCGGGTTATCCACCTCTTATCGGAGGATGTCAGTCCTTCTATCCCATGTGGCCCAACACGAGAAGAGGCTTCAGCGGGGACCAGTCCTCTATTAGAGAGGGGCTGCCTCTCTTAAGGTGGGCGTACACTAGTAGGTGGGGGTGGTTAGCCCCTCCAACCGGCAATTCCAATGCCTGGCGTCACCCATTACCCGCAAATATGGGCGACTTAAAACCGGATCACTGGAGCCTGACTCTTAACAGACTTGTTCTGCACTCAATGGGGTCTTCCAGAGGGTGATGGCGTCTAAATTGGTACAGGTTGAGAAGGCATGGCGTCCATCCCACACTGCCAAATCCAAAGAAGACACCAAAGCATAGTCAAACAAGCCAAAGTCGTCAACAAGTTCAAGCCTAAAAGGAAGAGATGGGAGAATAAAAGAAATAACCAAAAGGAAAAGAGAAAGTGATGACAGATTTAGTTGGATCAACAGTTGGTCACTGAGGTCCAGTGGGAATGAATGAATGAATGATTTAAAGTTTTCAGGCATCCTGACATCTAAGGTCATTGACGCCGGTAACATTTAAATTATGTATACAAAAATAAAAAATGAAATAAAATAAAAAATTAAAGAGTATTCAATTAAAATCATAAAAATTGAATGTCATAAAAGTTAAATATTTTCCAGAAGACCTGCTTCTGAAAGAAATCTAAAAATGCCACTTGCATGGTAGGACACATCATTTCCAAGAATCTTGGCAAGGATGAACCTGCCACCCTCACCTCAAGCCTCAAACAAATATCTATTCCGCAAGTTGTTATAATTGGGGCATTCGGTCAACAAATGCCTTACTGTTAGAGGTACTAAACAGTTGTCACAATACGGTTGGTGTTGGTCCTTCAGCAGAAACTCATGTGTCAACCGAGTGTGACCAATACGGAGACGACAAAGAGACGTCTCCCATTTTCGGGGCATCATATTATACCTCCAAGGAGATATGTCATTTGTTACTTCCCTCATTTTATTGCCATCTTGACTATCCCATTGCTGTTGCCATTTATTGCAAACCAATTTCTTGATGTCAGGTAAGAAATCATTACAGGGAATGGGATACCTTCTTGGCAGCAACTCGGATGCAGCCTCCTTAGCCAGTGAATCTGCCTTCTCATTCCCGGACACACCTACATGTGCTGGAACCCAACAAAATTGAACTGTTATACCTTTCCGTCCAATAAGGAAGAGCCATTCTAAAATCTTTAAAACTAGAGGGTTATTAGAATTAAAAACTTCCATAGCTTGAAGGACACTCCTTGCATCACTAAAAATTGTAAAATTACCCTCCTTCTCCAACGTTATTTTCTCAATAGCGGTTAATATGCCATACAGTTCGGCAGTAAATATGGAAGCGGTCAGAGGAAGTGCACCTCTACAATTAAAACCATTACTATGTACTCCAAATCCAACGCCAGTATCAGATTTGGAGCCATCAGTATAGATAAAAGTTGATCCTCTATGTTCTTTAACATGTTCATTAAAAAGAGACCTGGCTTCTAGGTCTAACATATTCTTCTTATCTCCAATAAAATATTTACAAAAAGATATCTCTGGTAACTTCCATGGAGGCGTTGATGATACCTTGAATGGAAGTACCTTATTTCTAATTATATCCAGACTATTTAATAATCGTTTCACCCGAAAGCCATAAGGTTGAGGAGATTTTGGGTGCAACTCAATGTATGATGCGTGTCTTACAAGGCTTGCAGTCTGAAAGGCTAGAGAGTTAGGGAGTCTTTGCAATCTAAACCAATACCGAAGAATGGAAGACATTCGGTAAAGGTCTAGAGGTAACTCTCCAGCATCAACAAGGAGACTTGGGATAGGCGAGGTTTTAAAAGCTCCAGTAGACAATCTAATACCTGCATGATGTATCGAGTCTAATATTTTTAACCGGCTTGGGGTGGCTGAAGAATATACCTCACAACCATAACTAATTTTGGAAAAAATCAAGGCCTTGTATAATTTTAAAATAGTATTGTGGTCTGCCCCCCATGATGTATGGGACAATACTTTTAAGATATTCAGAGCTTCAACACATTTAGCTTTTAGCGCTTTTAGGTGAGAAACCCAAGTAAGTCTACAGTCAAATATCAAACCTAAAAATTTGGTTTCCGATACACATGGTATCCGTTGACCTTTAATGTATATATCCGGGTCTGGATGTACTCCCCGGATACGACAAAAATGGACAATGGTAGTTTTACTTGTCGAGAACTTAAATCCATTCATGTCAGCCCACTGGATAATTTTATCAATAGAGAGTTGGATTTTTCTCTCAACCATTGCCATTCTAGTGCCAGCAAATGATATTGAGAGATCATCCACAAATAATGTTGAGAGAACATCCTGGGGAATGGCTGAGGATATCCCATTAATTGCTAGTGCAAAAAGGGTTACACTCAGCACACTACCCTGAGGAACTCCTTCTTCCTGGCACTTACTCTCTGATAGAGTTTCCCCCACTCTCACTTGAAAAACTCTACGTGAAAGAAATGCCTGAATAAATAGTGGCAGCTCTCCTCTCAATCCCAATTCATGAATGGTTTTAAGAATACCATATCTCCAAGTGGTATCATATGCCTTTTCAAGGTCAAAAAATACTGTAACATGGTGCTGTTTGGAAGCAAAGGCTTCACAAATAGAAGACTCAAGTCGTATCAACACATCAGTCGTTGAGTGCATTTTTCGGAATCCACACTGAATCGGTGATAAAATACCTTTCTTTTCAAGGTACCATATCAGCCTTGCATTGACCATCTTCTCCATGATTTTACATAAACAAGATGTCAATGCAATAGGACGATAGTTTGCTGCTAAAAACTTGTCTTTACCGGGTTTTAAAAAGGCTAAAATAATGGCTAGTTCCCAAACACTTGGGTAACTATGATCATGCCATATTCTATTAATAATGCTTAAAATAAATAGCTTTGTATTAAAATGTACATGTTTAATCATTGCATGTGGAATTCCATCGGGTCCAGGGGCTGTATTGTTGCAATGAGCAACTGCGGAATCAAATTCTCTTTCAGTGAAAGGAGAATTATACGACTTTTCCCTTCTTGTTGCAAAATTTAAAATTTTCTTTTCTTCAGTGCTCCTATACTGGTGACCAGGGGCTCCTTCACACTTGCTGGATACATTTGAAAAATGATTAGCCAGGGCATTGCTAACTTCATTTGCTTCAGTTACATACTGGCCATTCATCTTCAACACTGGTGGTGGGTTGGGGGTGAATTTGCCAGCTATCTTTTTTACTTTCCTCCACACAGAAGATGGTGGTGTTCTACTGTTAATGGAGGAAACAAAAGACATCCATGACTGGCGCCTTACTTCTTTCATGGCACGACGGAACTGTGCTCTACATTTCTTGTACATAGTTAAATTCTCATCAGTTCTGCGTCTACGCAATCGTGTTACAGAGATCTTCTTGTGGCTCTGTGGAGTGCAGTTAGTTCTGAAGACCACCACGGGACTGGTCGTCGTTTGAATAACCCTGTTGTTTTGGGAATTGAATTGACTCCTGCTGTATGAAGAGTTCCATTCAGTAGGTCTATGGCATCATCAACACTTTCAAACTGTTCTGCTCTCCCTTCGATTTCACTTAGCTCGGAAAATTTAACCCAGTCTGCCTTGTCTAGATTCCAACGTGGCGATCTTTGCAAAGGCGGACCCTTGTTGGTGTTTATAATGATTGGTGCATGATCACTAGTATGCCAATCATCTAATGTCCTCCAATCAAAATCAAGAAGGCAGTTAGAGCTTGCGATTGAAAGGTCAATGCATGACAAAGTACCTGTCTGAACATGAAAGTGTGTGGGCTCTCCTGTATTAAGGAGTCCCACATCCTCATTCTCCACAATTGATGAGATAATATTGCCCCTTGTGTTGGCCAAAACATCACCCCATAAAGGATGTCTACCATTCATATCTCCCAGTAAGAGAAAAGGTTGAGGGAGTTGTTGAATGACCTCTGCTAAATCATCATATAAAATATTATCATTTGGAGGTAAGTACAGAGAGCATATTGTATATTTTCTCCCTATATCAATTTGTACAACAACTGCCTGCAGGGTTGTACGTATAGATATAGGTATTTGGGGAACATCTCGACGAATGTACATGAGACTTCCGCCATGGCTCCCTACTCCGTGATCATAAGGTGTCCTATAACTAATATATTCGCGAGGACAAGGGGTATTAGCATCAAGCTTGCTCTCCTGGAGACATACAATTATGGGGGAATGCTCGTGAATTAAGAGCTTAAGTTCTTCATATTTGGCCCTCAAACCCTGACAATTCCATTGCAAAATTGAGGAGAAAACTATGGATTATTTCGGGAAGACATCTTGGATGAGGTCTTCCCATTAGCAGTTTTTAATTTAACATTATTACCAGTAGGTTTCTTCAGAGATGGTCTTGTTATGTTGGGTTTTACATTGGTGTTTTTCTTTGTATCTTTTTTATCTATTTGTTGAGGGGGATGGTGGACCTCAACTTGAATTTCTGATTTATTTAAATTATCTTCTGGTTGATCGGCAACATCAACAGACAAAACATCATATTTATTTGATGTCATAATTCTAGTATTTCTTATGGAAGGGGGTGAGAGAGATGGAGGTCTCTCTCTTTTACGATTAGTAGGATGTGAGTTACCAGGTTTTTGTACCTTCCCCACTACAGGTACACCTGATAACTTGGTGTCAGGTGGAATCTCCATTAAATCAGGCAAGGATATGGCCTGGGAGAGGTTAGTACTATCTTTTGTAATGGGGGACAAAGGTTTGATAGTGGTGGGCAATGTCTTTTGGTTGATACTCAATGATAAATCTTTAGGAGGAGATTTTCTTGTCTTATGCAGCACTTTATCAATAGATGGTGAATTCCTTTTTCGAGAACTACCTACAGTAGTAGGTGGGTGAGATGATTCCCGAAGAACTTTTTCTCCTGTTTTTAATGTCTTTGCATAAGTATTAGATTTATTTAATAATCTCTTGGCATGCCCCACACTTACATGTTCAATAATTGATTTATTGAGGGCAGCCTCTTCTAACTTATAAAACTGGCAGCTCCTATCATTAGATTTATGATTAGAGTTGCAGTTTAAGCACCTTGCCTCAAATGTACATTCCCCATGGTAAATATTGGAGCAAGTATTACAAATTCTTTCATTATTGCAAACTTTGGAGGGATGTCCAAATTTAAAGCAATTATAACATTGCAGTGGCTTTTGCTTAAAAGGTTGAACTCTGATCCTTTCGTTTTCTATGTCTATGTGGAAAGGTACATTGGCATCCTGGAAAGTAAGAACAATCATTGATGTTCCAGATACTTTATGTACTTTCCACACTGATAGAGGACACATAGCCAATATCTCCTCTTCAGTAAATTCATACAGATCCCTATTAAAAACCACTCCCCTTCCATAGCTAAAGTTTAGATGGGGTTTGATGTCCAATTTTATATCATCATTTACTGTCTTCAAATTGGACAGTATAACAGACTGTGTGTATGACTTGGCCTTTATCAAGTAACTTTTCTTACCAAATCGAGATATATCTCCTGGTGCGATCGTACCTACCTTCCTCTGAAGAAATTTGCAGATCTTGAAATAATTTTCCGTACCTCCTACAGATTGAGCAAGAAGCCACATTGGTGGTTTTGGCTTTCTTTAGGATGGCATATCTGCCTCTATATCTTTATCAGCCCAGTCTGCTGGTCTGTAGACATCCAGATCTTTAGGTGCCCCATCACACAGAGCACCCTTAACACTCATATTACCTACTTTAATATCAACAATATTACGGCTTGCATTAAATGCTTCCTCATGACAATTAAATGATAACCAAGATTCCCAATTATAATCTTGAAGTTTCATTCTAATTTCTTTTATTAATCCGTAACACTCAAATATTTTATGTAGCACATCATAATTAGCTTCTAATGGGATTTGGGTAATGTGCAGGACATTCAGTTTTCCTGTGTTGCCCAAATTACCCTTTTTCCGAGTATTTAAAGAATAGTCCTTTTTAGTTCCTACGTCGTCAACGGAGTTTTCTTTAAATGAATTGCCAGAGGTCGTCAACAGTGCCGGGGGCGAGTCAGCATATCCAAGGGAGGTGGGGTCATTCTCACAAGAATCCATCATAAAAAAGAAGAGAGAAATGTTATTTTCATTAGTAAAATAAATTTTTGAATATACTTACCCGATAATCATGTAGCTGTCAACTCTGTTGCCGACAGAAATCTACGGTAGGGATACGCCAGCGATAGCTATACAGGTGGGGGTGAACACCACAGCGCCATCTGTGGTCAGGTACTCCAGTACTTCTTGTCAACACCACCTCAATTTTTTCCTCGGTCCACTGGTTCTCTATGGGGAGGAAGGGTGGGTCAATTAAATCATGATTATCGGGTAAGTATATTCAAAAATTTATTTTACTAATGAAAATAACATTTTTCAATATTAATCTTACCCGATAATCATGTAGCTGATTCACACCCAGGGTGGTGGGTGGAGACCAGCATACATGTTAACAAAGAAGCTAAGTATCCCGTATTTTATTTTATTAGTTATTCAAAAATAACATAAAATAAATAAGTACCTGGTAAGGAAGACGACTTGAACCATTACTCTGCCTTTATTAAGTACGTCTTCCTTACTGAGCGTAGCGGTCCTCTTAGGATGCTGAACGACTTAGGTGCTGAAGTATAAAGGGCTGCAACCCATACTAAAGGACCTCATCACAACCTTTAACCTCGGTGCTTCTCAAGAAAGAATTGACCACCCGCCAAATCAACCAGGATGCGGAAGGCTTCTTAGCCGACCGTACAACCCATAAAAAGTATTCAAGAGAAAGGTTAAAAAGGTTATGGGATTATGGGAATGTAGTGGCTGAGCCCCCGCCTACTACTGCATTCGTTGCTACGAATGGTCCCAGGGTGTAGCAGTTCTCGTAAAGAGACTGGACATCTTTGAGATAGAATGATGCGAACACTGACTTGCTTCTCCAATAGGTTGCATCCATAACACTCTGCAGAGAACGGTTCTGTTTGAGGGCCACTGAAGTAGCCACAGCTCTCACTTCATGTGTCCTTACCTTCAGCAAAGCAAGGTCTTCTTCCTTCAGATGAGAATGTGCTTCCCTAATCAGGAGCCTGAATAGGTAAGAAACTGAGTTCTTAGACCTTGGAAGAGAAGGCTTCTTGATAGCACACCATAAGGCTTCTGATTGTCCTCGTAAAGGTTATGACCTTTTTAGATAGTACCTAAGAGCTCTAACTGGGCAAAGTACTCTCTCCAGTTCGTCCCCCACCAAGTTGGACAGGCTTGGGATCTCGAACGACTTAGGCCAAGGACGTGAAGGAAGCTCGTTTTAGCAAAAAAACGAGCTGCAAGGAACATGTAGCCGTTTCAGATGTGAAAACTATGTTCCTGCTGAAGGCGTGGATCTCACTTACTCTTTTAGCTGTTGTCAAGCACACGAGGAAAAGAGTTTTTAATGTGAGGTCCTTAAAAGAGGCTGATTGGAGAGGTTCAAATCTTGATGACATAAGGAACCTTAGGACCACGTCTAGATTCCAGCCTGTAGTGGACAACCGACATTCCTTTGAGGTCTTAAAAGACCTAAGGAGGTCCTGTAGATCTTTGTTGGTGGAAAGATCCAAGCCTCTGTGGCGGAAAACCGCTGCCAACATACTTCTGTAACTCTTAATCGTAGGAGCTGAAAGGGACCTTACGTTCCTTAGATGTAACAGGAAGTCAGCAATCTGGGTTACAGTGGTACTGGAAGAGGAAACTGCATTGGCCTTGTACCAGCTTCGGAAGACTTCCCCTTTAGACTGATAGACTCTGAGAGTAGATGTCCTCCTTGCTCTGGCAATCGCTCTGGCTGCCTCCTTCGAAAAGCCCCTAGCTCTTGAGAGTCTTTCGAAAGTCTGAAGGCAGTCAGACGAAGAGCGTGGAGGTTTGGATGTACCTTCTTTACGTGAGGTAGACGTAGAAGGTCCACTTCTAGAGGAAGAGTCCTGGGAATGTCGACCAGCCATTGCAGTACCTCTATGAACCATTCTCTCGCGGGCCAGAGCGGAGCCAACCAACGTCAGCCGTGTCCCTTAGCGAGAGGCGAACTTCTGAAGTACCCTGTTGACAATCTTGAACGGCGGGAATGCATACAGGTTGAGATGGGACCAATCCAGCAGAAAAGCATCCACGTGAACTGCTGCTGGGTCTGGAATCGGAGAACAATACAACGGGAGCCTCTAGGTTATCGAGGTAGCGAACAGATCTATGGTTGGCTGACCCCACAGGGCCCAAAGTCTGCTGCAAACATTCTTGTGAAGGGTCCACTCTGTGGGGATGACCTGACCCTTCCGGCTAAGGCGATCTGCCATGACATTCATATCGCCCTGAATGAACCTCGTTACCAGCGTGAGCTTACGATCTTTTAACCAGATGAGGAGGTCCCTTGCGATCTAGAACAACTTCCACGAAAGAGTCCCTCCCTGCTTGGAGATGTAAGCCAAGGCTGTGGTGTTGTCAGAGTCCACCTCCACCACCTTGTTAAGCTGGAGGGACTTGAGGTTTAACAAGGCCAGATGAACCGCCAACAGCTCCTTGCAATAGATGTGAAGTGTCCTTAGCTCCTGATTCCATGTACCCGAGCATTCCTGTCCGTCCAAAGTCGCACCCCAGCCCGTGTCTGATGCGTCAGAGAAGAGATGGCGGTCGGGTTTCTGAACAGCCAAAGGTAGACTTCCTTGAGAAGAAAGCTGTTCTTTCACCACGTGAGAGTAGACCTCCTCTCTTCGGAAACAGGAACTGAGATCGTCTCTAGCGTCATGTCCTTTATCCAGTGAGCCGCTAGATGATACTGAAGGGGGGGGGAGGTGGGGTCTCCCTAACTCGATGAACAGGGCCAGCGATGAAAGTGTCCCTGTTAGACTCATCCACTACCTGACTGAGCATCGGTTCCTTCTCAGCATGCTCTGGAAGCAATCTAGGGCTTAGTAGATCTTTGGGGCCGACGGAAAAGCCCGAAAAGCTCGACTCTGAAGATCCATACCCAGGAAGACAATGGTCTGGGATGGGACGAGCTGGGACTCCTCAAAATTGACCAGGAGGCCCAGTTCCTTGGTCAGATCCATAGTCCATCTGAGAATCTCCAGACAGCGACGACTTGTGGGAGCTCTTAAAAGCTAGTCGTCTGACGGAGCCGGACACAAGATCATGGTACTGCTGCACAGTCTGTGAACTGTCAACCATGGGAAAGCGAGGAAGTACAGTGACAACCCGAAGCTGTCTAGACTGTCTGGGTCGTAAAGACAACTCCTTATCGGGTTGCTGAGGTTACCGCACTGCGTCACAACAAGTCACTTCTGCTGGTTGTTGAACGTCTTCCCAGTGACACACTGACTCCGTAAACAAAAAATCCTCTAACAAGGACTAAGCTTGGACTGCATGTCTTGCAACACAGCTCAAGGTCTATGGGAGCAGGTGTGGTAACAGACGGGGTTAGCGACTGAAGTGGAACCATTACCCTCCCTGGAAGCATGTTATGCTTAAATAAAAGTCCATAGGAGGCTAAGCAGCTAAAGGCTCCTCTCCAAATGACAGAGTCCTCAAGGGAATATCAGAAGGAGGGAGAATAGCACTTTCTCATCTACAGGAACCATATCCGAGAAAAGCTAAGTTTTCTCAGTGAGGGTTTCACTGGTGCAAAAGCAGCAGACTAGAAGGCAACGTTATGAAACTGCTTGACAGTCTAGTGAGTTGGCAACAACCAAAGATGTGTGACTGAGAAGCATGCGGTAAGGTATGCAGAGCATGCTGTATGTAGAGCATGCTGTAAGGTAAGCAGAGCATGTTGCATGGCGTGCGGCTTATGCTGCATGGGATGAGGCTCATGCTGCATGGGATGAGGCTCATGCTGCATGGTATGAGGCTCATGCTGCATGGGATGAGGCTCATGCTGCATGGTATGAGGCTCATGCATGGGATGAGGCTCAAGCTGCAGGGATGAGGCTTATGCCGCATGCGTTGAGGAGGATGCATAGCATGAGGCTCCTCATAGCATGAGACTCCTGCCTCATGGGTTGAGGAGGATTCCGCATAGCATGAGGCTCCTGCCTCATGGGTTGAGGGGGATGCCGCATAGCATGAGGCTCCTGCCTCATGGGTTGAGGAGGATGCCGCAAAGCATGAGGCTCCTGCCTCATGGTTTGAGGAGGATGCCGCATAGCATGAGGCTCCTGTGAAGTTCCTGCCTCAAGAGTTGCGTCTGCCTCAAGGATTGAGGAGGTAGCTGCGCAGAGAGAGGCTCATGCTGTGAAGAATGCGGTTGCTGCATGCGTTGAGGCGGCTGCCTTATAGCATGAGGTTCCTCAAGAGTTGAGGCTCTTGCCTCAAGAGTTGAGGTTCTTGCCTCAAGAGTGGAGGTGGCTGCCGCAAGAGTTGAGGTTGCTGCCTCAAGGATGGGGGAGGTTGCCGCAACGCAAGAGGTTGCTGCCTCGAGGATGGAGGAGGTTGTCGCAACACATGAAGCTCCTGCCTCAAGGGTAGAGTAGGTTGCTGCAAAGCATAAGACTCCTGCCTCAAGTGTTGAGGAGGTTGCCGCAAAGCAAGAGGCTCCTGCCTCAAGGAAAGTGGAGGTTGCTGCAAAGCGCTGGTATCTGGCAACTCCCAATGCGGCAGCTCACGCGTGGAGGTAGGTTGAGGAACCTCAACATCATACGTCTGGCAGGGTGGACTGGTATCTGGCAACTCCCAATGCGGCAGCTCACGCGTGGAGGTAGGTTGAGGAACCTCAACATCATACGTCTGGCAGGGTGGACTGGTATCTGGCAACTCCCAATGCAGCAGCTCACGCGTGGAGGTAGGATGAGGAACCTCAACATCATACGTCTGGCAGGGTGGACTGCGCAGAGGTGGAGGAGCGCTCGCAGGAGGAGGTGTGCTAACCTTCTCTGCCTGAAACTCCTGCATCAACACCGCCAGCTGAGACTGCATTGTCAGCAGCATAGACCACTAGAGTTTAAAAAAAAAAAAGACAACAACAAACGGAGCTACTGTCCGTTGAGACTGAGGGTCTAAAACAGCTGGTGCGGCAACAGACTGAGTTACTGTCTGTTGCGATACCACCTTGCCTCTCTGGGAGGTGTGCAGTTGTCGTACTGCAGCAAGTCCGAACTGACCCAGTGTTAAAGACACCACCTAGGAGTTGGACTTGCACGGAAGGGACCGACTTGCACTAAAAGCTGCAAGATTTGGTCCATGGTTTCTGCGAGAAACCTCTTCCGCAGACGAGGAATAAATGGGCTCTCTCGTCTTTGTGTGGGTGGGGTGATCACGTCGGCTACGTGAGTTGGTTACACCCGAAACCACGGAGGGAAACGTCTGTTCGTCGATCAAGGCCTGCTGAACCCATAAGTCCTTCGACATTACTTCTCCCCTGGGCTTGGGAGCTTGTAAGAGGTCCCAGACTAGGCGAACAACTGGCACGAACAGACGAACCCTCGAACGCAACACTGTAACACTTTGCGCTTATCACTTTATCACTTTTGATTTTCTGTTTGCACTTATTTCACTGAACTCGAAACTTTAAGTGGTTTGTACCTGAAACACGCAATTCTATCCTTCATTAAAAGTTAGTAATTGCGAAAACAGTATACAATGTAACAGAAAAACATAATGAAAGATAAATAATTCAGTGGCTGGAAAAGAGACTAAACACTAGATCAAATAAACTACGTTTAAAATCTCTCACCGCATAAAGCTTGAGAACAAGAATAAAACTCTAGAAACGTTTACCTTCTTCCCCTAAAGAGACTAGGGAGAAGAGCAAAAACGATAACAACGTTACCCGCTTGAACGAAACGTTTATCCTCCTCTCTCTCCCTCCGTCTCTATCTCTCTCTCTCTCTCTCTCTTGACTTAGAACCTGAGAGAAGAGCCCAATTATATATATCGTTAAAACATATTATTGTTAAAGGAAAAAAACTGAAAGATTTCCCAAATAAAAAGTTCCTTTATTAGAATTAAAACCATTTAAGCTAAGAAAGAATGAACAAAACGCTAGAATCGGTTTACTCTTACTGCAACGTGACACCGTGAATGCTCTCTCTCTATCGTAACGATAGAGCGCAAGTTGAACGTTTTGAACGTCAACAACTGCAGAGACAAAACAAAACGTTAGTTCAACTTTGAAAACAGTACGAGACTTATCAAAGAAATTCTTTCAAAAACATTAAAATAGCATAATATGTTAACAGGTAAAAACGAAATGACGGGCTCAATGTAAATTAACTTCGGTACCAAGAAAAGACCGCCTACTATTAGGAAAGGTCGAATATAAACAAATATAAAAATTAATTTAAGGAAGTTAATCAAAGAGGTCTATAAAAGGCGGAGAGATATAAAATAAATCTATAACTTTTGTTAAGCAAAATTAAGAGAGTCTATACTCTCTTCGACACCAACACTTCCGTCTAAGGGAAGGGTCGGCCATTTAAAAGTGAAAGAGAGTTCATACTCTCTTCGTACCAAAATTAAATCAAATTAATTCCAAAAACTTGCTAAGCTAATGATATAGCTTCCTGAATAGCGAAGGCTAAATTCTAGAGCAAATACATCCCCAAATCGTGAGCAATAACTCCAGAATCAACAGCGTATCCATGTAGGTCTAGCCGGAGGCACGACAGAGGAAAAATTGAGGTGGTGTTGACAAGAAGTACTGGAGTACCTGACCACAGATGGCGCTGTGGTGTTCACCCCCACCTGTATAGCGATCGCTGGCGTATCCCTACCGTAGATTTCTGTCGGCAACAGAGTTGACAGCTACATGATTATCGGGTAAGATTAATATTGAAAAGAGTGATTTTTTGAAGTTTGATTTACCTGCTTGAGAACATTAAGGCATCACATGTTGGGAAGGAAATTTACACTCTCCACTACCGGCACAGTGAGAGTATACTTCCCAGATGGTCCACTCCATACCCTACCCGAAGGATAGCATCAAAACAGATATAGAGGCACAGGTGTAAGTTGAACCCACCTGTTAGGACTGAGACCAAGAAACTATGGAATCATCCTCCCCATATCTGTAATGACGGGCTTCCGGCCAAAAGCCGAGAGTCCTACCCCAAGCGTTGGATCCCCCTGGATTCCGAAGACCCAACACTTGAGAATAGTCCCGCCAAAAAGGTCCAAACCATCTTCAGGATGGCTGAGATCATCCAATACTCTCACATATAGCTTTGAGCACAAACACCTCCCAACCGCGACACCTTTCCCATTCATCAAAGCAGGCAGCAATACCGGATGTAGAAACATCCGCCCAAGTGGCAATAACGGATGTAGAAACATCCATGCCATAAAAAGAGTGAGAAAAAAAAATAATAATAAACACACATATATGTAAATATATACACATACATATGGGAAATTTTACTCATAGGGTTGGGACAGCAACATGGAGGAAAGTTTATAATATTAGGAGAAGGTTGAAGCAATATAAAGAGGAAGAAAAAGATAATTAAGAGAGAAATTTAGATTCGAACTGGGGGCGCAATTTCCCCAAGTTCGAGAGCCCTCTTGCCCGTCACCAAGTTTCAGCACGGGAATAGAATGCCGTGCTGAAGCTCAGTGACTTCATCAAGGCATTCTCTCATTAAGAGGGGTCTAGTGGGAACGTAGTTCCCACTGTTTATTAGATCCCAGCTGCTAATCTCTAAGGCCCCCATCCTCATTAAGGCTTCAGCATCTGGGGGGTTTCTGTCTTTAATTGTTTTGATTATATTGATTGCTTGTAAAATGGCATATAACTCTGACATAAATACTGATGATTCTTTTGGCAATGATAATTGTTGTGTTCTATCCAAAGATACTGCAACACATCCAGCACCCATTGAGGATTTAGAACCATCAGTATATATGACATAGTGAGGACCTTTTCTCTGAATATGTTCTATGGTAATTTGCTTGTGGTGACTCGGAGTATAAGTGAATTTTTTTTGATAAATAAAAGAGATGAGAACAGATTCTTGTCCTTGTCATAATCCAAGGTGGGGGAAATAAAGATGGTTGGATAAGATTCACTTTAATGTTTGTTGATTGTAACAGTCTGTTTGCCCTAATTGGGAATGGTGGTTCATGGTTGTTTTTAAATATCGCCCTATCATTATAAAGCTTTTTTGTAGGAGAATTCGTGGATAAAATATTCAATGCACTCCGCATTGTTACAAAATCCTGATGCAAAGACAAAGGGGGTTCTCCAATTCCACATAAAACTGAGAGATTTGGGGATGATCTAAATGCTCCGCTACGAATTCTCAGCCTCGAGTGTGTATTGGATCTAAAGATTTCAAAGCTGCTTCTGATCCTGATCCATATATTGGGCTACCATAATCAATTTTTGATGATACTAATGCTTTATACATCATCAGTAAAGTTGGTCTCTTTACACCCCATGTTGTGTGAGATAATTTCATCATTAAATTAAGAGCACGTTACATTTGGATTTGATATATGATACATGTGCTTTCCAATTCAAATGGGTGTCAAAAATTAGTCCCAAAAACTTTACCTTATCTTAAAATTGGATTTGTATGTTGCCCAATGTAAGATTGATATCTTGGTTCTGTTTCCATCTACTCTTTTCATAAAACATTATAGCTTGAGTTTTTTCTGCCGAAAGTCTAAAACTGACAGATATAGTCCATGCTAGTATTTTTCTAGTGTATTCGATCTAACGGAATCCAGACATGGATGATTCTATCTTCGATTGTCTTCTTACCATTATAGCTAAGATACAAGAAGATGACAGAAAGGCTTCTTTTGTTTTTGTTGGTGATTTTAATGCTCACCATAGAGAGTGGTTAAGTTCTATCTCTCCTACCGATCACCATGGCCTAAGAGCTTTAGACTTTGACTCTGAATCAGGCTGTGAGCAAATCATAAGTGAAGCTACCCACAGGTCTGGTAATTGCTTGGACCTCGTATACACTGACTCCCCTGGCGTTATAACTAGTAAGGTTGGTTCTCCAGTCGGGACATCTGATCATGCCTTGATTTCATTAGTAGTGAAGACTGAGCAGCCTGCCCCTGATATATCATACTCTTGTAAAATTTTTATGAAATCCCAAGCAGACTGGAATGAGATTTTGCATGATCTTTTGTGCTTGAATTGGTCACAATTATATAGTAGTGTAGATCCTGTTGTCCCTTTGAATGAGAATATAGTCAACATATTGATAGGCGTATCCCTTCTCGTGTGCTAATGTACCGAGTGAAGGACAAACCGTGGTTCAATGATGATTGTAGACGTGCTTATTTGGAGGAGCAGGAGGCCTATCATCTTTGGAAGGGTAACAGATCAGATTTGATCTGGAATAACTATACTCAGCTTCGAAACCCTTTCTGGTACAACTCAGGAACATAAATGGTGGTCTACCCTTAAATCTGCACTCTTTGGTGTAGATGCAACAGTTCCTCCTTTACTTAAACCAGATGGCTCAGTCACTCACTGTCCAAAGGAAAAGGCAACTGGTTTGGGTGATGTTTTTGACAGTAAACAGAGTAATGAAAAACTTGAACTTCCTCATTAATTTTTTCTTGAGGCTAAACTAACTAGTTTAGCTTTTCGATCTCGTGAAATTAAAGCTCTGTTGATGGACCTTGATGCTCATGGAGGTGTAGACCCAAATGGTATTTTTCCATTGTTTTTTATATAGACAGCAGATTTCTTAGCTCCAAAGTTATCTGTTATTTTGCGCAGTTAGCAAGAAGAGGAGCTTTTAGCACTTGTTGGAGGATTGGTAATGTTACTCCTCTATGTAAATGTGTTTGTGGTAGCTCAAGTCCCACGGATTACCACCCAATTTCCATAACTCCCACATTATCTAAAGTTTTTGAGCGTCTTCTAGCAAAAAGTCTTCATAGGTTTGTAAAGGTAATCCTCTATTCCCTAGTTTGCAATTTGGTTTTCGTAAAGGCCTTGGAGCATGTGATAACCTTCTTACAATCTCCAATGCTGTACAGAAATCCCTTGATTGTGGTCAGGAAGTTCGTATGATTGGCCTTGATTTTAGTGCTGCCTTTGACCGTGCTAATCATGAGGCCCTTATTTTCAAACTCAAACAGTTGAGAGTGGGTGGGTCATTTCTTAGCATTATTATTGATTTTTTAAGTAATAGATCTCAAAGAGTTGTTGTTGATGGGCACCATAGTAATGTGATATCCGGTGTTCCACAGGGTAGTGTTCTTGGCCCATTACTTTTCATATTATATACACATGACATGTGGTTTGGCCTAGAAAATAAGCTTGTTGCATATGCAGATGATGCTACTCTCTTTACATCAATTCCATCCTCTGAATGTATATCTGGGGTTGGTGACTCCCTTAATAGAGATTTAGCTCAAATTAGTGCATGGTGCAAATTATGGGGTATGAAGTTGAATCCTAACAAAACTCAAAGTATGATTGTAAGTAGGTCAAGGATGGTGGGTGGTTCCTCAACATCCGGATCTCAGTATTGATAATGTTTCTTTAAATCTGTATGACTCTCTTAAAATTTTAGGTGTGATTCTCGACAGCAAATTTACTTTTGAGAAACACATTAAGTCTGTCTTCTTCAAATGCACAAAGAATAGGCTTATTGAGAAAGTCTCACAAGATTTTCGGTGATCAATCTATTCTGAAGAAGTGTTTTAATTCTTTCATTCTACCTTGTTTAGAGTATTGTTCTCCTGTCTGGTGTTCAGCTGCTGATTCTCATCTTAATTTGTTGGACAGAAACTTACGGTCTATTAAATTTCTTATTCCTGATGTAGATATTAATCTTTGGCACCGTCGTTCAATTAGTTCATTAGGCATGTTGCATAAGATTTTTCATAACTCTGACCATCCTTTACATTCAGATCTCCAGGGACAATTCTATCCTGTTCGTAATACTAGGCAGGCAGTTAATTCTTATAGCCAGGCCTTCTCCATCATGAGGCTCAATACTACACAGTATTCTAGAAGTTTTATTCCAGCTGTTACCATGTTGTGGAATGATCTTCCTAATTGGGTAGTTGAATCAGTAGAACTTCAAAAGTTCAAAATTGGGGCAAATGTTTTTATGTTGACCAGGCTGACATGAGTCTTTTTATAGTTTATATATGAAATACCTGTTTTTGACGTTGTTAATAGTTTATATAGGACATATCTGTTTTGACATTGTTACTGTTTTAGAATGATTTATTGTTAACTTGTTCTCATCATTTATTTATTTCCTTATTTCCTTTCCTCACTGGGTTATTTTTCCCTATTGGAGCCCTTGGGCTTATAGCATCTTGCTTTTCCAACTAGGGCTGTAGCTTGGCTAGTAATACTAATAATAATACTATTTAAAATTCTTTGTAAATGACATAGGCTATTAGAGGAATAGTAAATTGCAAAGTCATCTACACATAGACTACTTTGCACTCCTTGTGGCATTTGATTAACAATGTCATTAATTGCCAATGCAAAAAGAGTCCCGCTTAAAACACTGCCTTGCAGTACACCACTGTCAAGATTGAAAGATTCGGAGTAAATGTTATCAATACGAGTTTGAAACGTTCTTCCACCAATAATATTCCTAATAAAAATAGGAACGTGTCCTCGAAAAACATTCTGATGTAAGGATTTTAGTATTGAGTGTCTCCACGTTGTATCATATGCCTTCTGAATGTCAAAAAATATGGCTATTGTGATCTGTTTTCGTTCCAAGCCTTTACGTATATAATTTTCTAAGTGTGAAAGTGAATCCAAAGTAGATCGTTCTGATTGTGAGCCAAATTGAGTTGAGAGAATATTATTGCGACGTAAACACCAATTTAGTCTGTAATTTACCATTTTTTTCTAGTAATTTACATATGCAACTGGTTAATGAAATTGGTCAGTAATTGTTTGGATTACTAGGATCTTTCCCTGCCTTTGCTATTGGTATTACTATTGCATGTTTCCATGTCTTTGGAAATAGGGGTTTGGTCCAAAGATAATTGTGAAAATCCAATTGATATGCTTTGGCTAAAGGGGCTAGATTTCTAATCATATCAAAATTTATCTTTACCAGGGGCTGTTGACCTACAATTAGATAAGGCAAATTCCAACTCCTCTTCAGTAAATCTTTTATTGTAATAGATATCCTACATAGTACCAAAGTTCAATGGTGTTGCTTTTTCTCTTCTTTTAATGGCTTGAAAGTAGGCATCTAAATTATCAATGCTGCTTATATTTTCAATATTTTGGGTGATAATATTAGATTGTCTGAGTATCGTGTATAAACGAGCCATTATGCATTAATGCATGTCTCGCTGGTCTGCTGTAAGAACCATTAATCTTCCTAAACTTCTGCCACACTTTCTGCATAGAAGTATCATCTGATATACTTGACATGTATTTTTGCCATGAAGTTATCTTACCTTTAATTACTTCCTTTCTAAATATAGCAGATACCTTATTAAAATATGGTTTCAACACACTAATTTCTATTGCTATGTCAACTAGTTTGTTTATTTTATTGCCTAACATTAGGGGACCAGTGTTTAAATGTTTGAATCTTTTATTTAGGGTTTCTAATTTTCTTCCAACTACATGCTTTTCGTTTATGAGCTGGCTTAATGTTTCTGACCACCAAGGGACCGAATGTTTTAACTGTCAGGTGCCAGTCAGAGGCATCGATTTATCAGCCGCTTGTGTGATAAATTTCACAAGGTCATCATTTGCTTTATCATGATCTTGGGAATAATCACGGGGAGACACTTGCTTAGCGTAAAACTTGAACTTATCACAGTCAGCTTTATTTGTATTATATCGTTGAATCGGAGAAGTTGGTGTATGTCCTAATATGGCAATCAAAATAGGAAAATGGTCACTGGTAAACAGGTCATCCAAGACATTCCATTCGAACCTATCAACAATATTATTGGAACAGAGTTAAATCTATTGACGAATAGGTTCCATGAGCTTTTGAAGAGTAAGTGCTACTCCCTGACTCATTTAATACACAGAGGTTATGATCATTCATCATCTGTTCAACCTTTGAACCATTTATGTCAACATCAACACAATTGGTGTCCCAGATGGAGTTATTGGAGTTTAAGTCTCCTAGTAATAGTAGATCCTCTAGCATTTTTGGGAATACTTTAGGTAGATTTTGTAAATCATAGTTGCAAGAGGGTTAATTGTACATATAGATATTAATGGAGTTGTTATTTAGATGTAATCTAACTCCAGATAATTGAAATTGATGTGTTGAATATTAGAGCATCATAAGTTACTTTATTATGAACATATACTGCAGTCCCTATAGAATTGGGAGAAGGGATTGAGCGAGATGCTAAATTGTAGTTTCCTATTGAAGGAACAGTATCATTAGTATGTTGTAAGCATATTGCAGTAAGGGTATAATTTCTCAATACTCTTTGGATTTCCCCTGGATGTAAACGGGTTTCAAGACCATTAATATTCCACTGAATTATGTAAGGGTTGAACGTTACGGCAATGAAGATAAATTTCCACTGGTTAAGGCATTATTTCTGCTTATTCTGTTGGAGATGGGTTTTTACTTAACCCTTTTACCCCCGGGGTATTTGGAAATTTCCAACCCTTAACCCCCAGGGGGTTATTTTTTTCCCAGCACATTTTGCAGTATATTTTTTCTAAATTGCTCTAACAGCCTTAATTTTGGTCGTAGAGAGGTCAGGTTGGTCTCATTCTTTTGGAAAATGCCTGAATTTTCTCAAAAAAATATAAAAAAATATGAAAAACAAATTTTTATAGCATTTTTTTTGCAAGGACGTACCGGTACGTCCATGGGGGTAAAGGGATGGCTTTTGTGAAACGTACCAGTACGTCCTTTGGGGGTAAAAGGGTTAACTATGCTAGATGTAGTTTTTAAATCAAGATTTGGTTCTTTGAGTATGGCTCCCTGGGTTTTACCCTTTGTATTTGCTTCCTGAGTGTCATTTGGGTTAAGGTTAAGTTTTTCTATAAATTTTTCAAGATGGAGGGTGCCTGTTGCAGGCTTCTTTATTAGATGGTCAACGCACATACAACCAGCATTGTGGCTTTCTAATTTGCTATACTGGTTTTATTTTTGTTCTTAGTAAAATTATCTATACTATTCATATTATATACATTTAGATTTTTAGGGTCATTGAATTCTGCCATGAAGCAATCGTTACAACCACATGAAACTTTGTGTGTTGTATTTTCTGCCCTTGTTTTATGTGAAATCATTAGTTTTCCAGTCATACCTAGAACTGGAGAAGGACTTATTTCTTTAATGGGTGCATTATTATTTAACTTGCTTTCACTTCCTTGAGGGATTCCTATGGACTTCAACGTTTATCAGTTTTTTGGTGATTTGATTATTGACTATGTTAGGTTCGGATCCAGAGGTTGAGAGTTCTGGCAATTTTTCGATATCCATTTCAATTGCATCTGGTATAAATTCTATATTATTTGTTTGTTTTTTTTTGGTTTGGGTGGTGTTGTACCCTCAATTACTATTTTCTCGCTCATGCATTTTGATTTATGGGGCTCAAGATCAACCATCTCTATTTCTCCTGTGTTTTCTATAACCTTGCTGGCACTGTCTGTGGCAAGTGTGTTGAATCAGTTTTGCACTGGAATACGGTCTTCTTGCTTTAAAGGACCATTTTGGCCAACTTTGTTATTTGGTTTTTTGTTTACTCTACTGTTATTATTGTTTTCCCGAATAGCTGGAACTGGATGAGAGTTCGGTGGCTTGCTAGAATTATTGGAAATCTTGTAGGGTCTTGAGGGATTTGTTGAAGGAGGAGTTGGAATCTCAGGATATTTAGATCCAGCAGTAACTGTGGGATAAGTATTCCTTGAACTATTATTCGACTTTACGGGATTGGACAAAACTCTGGCATATGTTGGATTAGAACCATTAAGTTTTTTTCTTGCTGCACCAAAAGTTATATGCTCATTATTGGCAGTCTCAATTATTGATTATTGATTGCTCCAGTTTGTACTAAGGACACAGTTTAGAATTGGGAGAGTGAGCTCCCTCACAATGGAACCAAACTTTTAGTGGGTAAAATCTGCAGAGGTATCATGGAATTCATTGGGGTCATGATATTCAGAACAATATAACATCTCTTCTTATTAGTACACCTTACATTATTGTCGCAATACTTATAACACTTATAACATTGCATTGGTTGTGGGTGGAATTTCTTGACCAGAATGTTCAAGTGTCTGATCTTGATGTTATCTGGTTGGTAATGTGATGAAAAGATTAAACAAATTGTGTTATTATTCCGTTTTAGTTTTTAAGCTTTGAGAACAGTAGCTCGGCATCTTTTCAGTATATCTTCCTTAGGAAAATCACAGAGATCCCTACTATAAATAATTCCTCTTGCGTGGTTGTAAGCGGTGAGGAGAGAGACTCAATCTTAATAAGAAGCTTCAAAATTTTTCAACAATACAGCCTGAGATTCGTTACCTGCTTTAACAAGCAGACAACGGCCATAGCGTGTTAAATTTCCCTGTGGAATACAACCCACCTTTTTGTCAATACATTCATGCCCCTTTATCAGATTATTACGGCCCTCCTTGTATGAAGCAACATACTGTGGCGGGATGTTGCAAAAACAACCCCCACACCCTTGAATCTTACTTCTGACAATTGTCTCCGCAACACAAACTTTCCCCTGACGTTATCTAAAACCAGACTCCTAGACAAAAGGACAAAATAAACAAAAACATAACCTTAACACTATATATTTCTTACAAACTAAAACAAACACTTAATACTAAAAACATTCAAATAACCAAAAAAATATCAATCACGAAAACCTTAATACTAAGCCCAGACAACCAAATCACCGTAACCCAAACCTTCCAAACAAAACATATAGTAGTATTGCATGTATTTACTAGCACTTTTGCAAGATAACAGTCACAACAAAAAATAAACACTTTGGTAATCATTCACCAAGCCAAACTGTCTTTATTGGCACAACACCACTAAATGATAAACAAGAGAATCTCTTAATTTGCCATAACAGCCGTAACTCCTTGGGTCACGGGTGTCGAGATCATCATCATCATCGTCATCATCATCACCATCATCATCATCAATCGCAAGTTCATTCGGTCCTGGTCATTAACAATTAAATAAATCCGAGCAGTCGTATCAAGTTCTGTTACAGGCCTAGTCGTCAACAATCTATAACACATCAGATAAATCTCTCCAATGGAGTAAGTTCATCCAAGGAGGAATCACGGCTCAGAATATAAAAATCACTTCCACGCTGGTCAAAAAAAATAATAATCCAGCATTCACAACAGCCTCTAGCTGCAGTCGAAATCAAAATAAGCATTCACCCAAGACATTCGCCACTGTCGTAATCTAACTAAAACATAAACAAACAATCTCATTTATACCAACAGTCTTTCTCACCACAAACGATCGCTAACCTACCTACTTTTGCTCGCTAACACAATATCTCTCTCTCTCTCTCTCTCTCTCTCTCTCTCTCTCTCTCTCTCTCTCTCTCTCTCTCTCTCTCTCTCTCTCACACACAGGATTTGGCAAAAACAAAAATTAAAATAAAGCAAAAATAAATCCTCCACATTCCTCCCCCCTTACTTTGCCAAATCCTTCTCACACAACACTTACATTATTTTTTTCATAACCCAGTCGCAGTCGGGAACGGGACCTCTACTCCGAGTAACTGGGCCTCCATACACTCTCTCATTCACTTCTTCCTTATCACAATCATTCGCTATGTTAACACTATTCTTATCTAAATCCCTATCATCTAATATATCATGTACAATCCCATCTACCTCGTTCTCGGTTGGCCCTATAATTACACTCATTTCTGTAAACAGTTCATCCATTTCATCAAAAACATTCTCAACTTTAGCAAAAGATTCATTCATGCTACTTATCATTCTCCTGTCTCTCATTCTTGCGTTATTCATTTTTTCTTTTACATAATCTAACGAAAAGCCACACACACTATAAGTATCATTCATACTCAGCCACGTTTCCTCTGTATTAATACATTTATCCTCCACAATCAATTGTACATTTACACCCTTGTCATACTTATTCGTATTCTTACCTATACCTATAAATTTCCCTTGCACTTTCTCCTCACTTAAAACTTTCAAACGCCTCTTTTTCCTATATTCAACTAACACTAATTGTTTATTTTCCAGCCCTAACTTCTCATGCATACTAGGTTCATACTTGCTCATTTCCAACCAATTACTCATCCCATTCTCACAAACATTAATCCTATTCCTTCCACACACACAGGAGGACTCACCCAGCTGAACCCTCTTACACTCTAGTTTCCCGAACATCCTGGCTGATTTACTCCCTTCTTCCTACATACCCTAGCTACATGCCCATCTACACCACATTCAGTACACTTACCCCGTGGCTCCTTGCACATTCTAGCATAATGACCATCCTTACCACAATTACCGCAAATCACATTTGTACGATTACTCCGACATCCACTCGCTATGTGCCCAGTCATACCACACCGATAACATTTTATCCCTTTCTCTTTCTTGCACTCACTAATTCTATGCCCTACCTCGCCACATCCAAAACAAGCACCTAGAGCCCATCTACATTCATTCTTCTTATGTCCTACTTTCCCACATCTATAACACTTCTCTTCACGGATACAACTATCTGATCTACCTTGCGGCGCACTAGCACTCCTATCCCTCCAAACCTGATTCCCTTGCCTAAACCCTTCATTTGTCCTTACAGGTATTCCCACATTACTCGCCCTAACACTCCTATCTACTACCTGATCATCTATCCTCATTGGCCCTCTCAAAATTGCATCCTTATAACTACCAAATTCTATTACACTTTCTTCCATTCTACACTCACAGATTTACTTTCTTTCATGCACCTATCTAACTCATAATCCTCAACTATCTCTAGTATATCATCCCATGTCAATCTCTCTTGCGTCCACCTCATTTTCTCTTTGCGTTTCAAATTGATAAATTCACACACATTCTCAGGTACTGTTGCCAAAAACTTCCTCATTAACTCCTTATTCTCATTTATGCCTTCATCCCCATACTTCTTCCTAGCTAACGTTTCCAACCTACATACGTACATTGATATAGCTTCTCCTGCATTCATCCTTGCCTCATCAAAATCATTCTTACGTTTATACCTAACACTCCCTTTCATACGTTTTACCTGCTCAATTATTCTCTTTTTCACACTTTAATAATCAACGTCCCCTACACTCATTATCACTCCATACATCGTCAACAAATACCCAGTCAAATATTCTCCTAACTCCCTAGCCCAAACTCTTTTACTATCACCATACTTATCCTGACAATACCTCTCATACTCCTTGAAAAAATCATATACATCCCTACTGCTATGCTCATTGAACCTTTCACACCGAGGTACCTCTCTCATAAACACAGTCTTACACACATCACGTTCATTCTCACTGCTATCATCACTGTCTACTCCCTTGTTACCTTCTTCCTCATTTGAATATAATGAATCCAATTCCACACTTAAATTCCTATCCTTAACCATTCCCTTCTTACCCTTTTTCTTACTTACCACTTTCACCCATTCACGATCGTCCTTGCTATCAGCCTGATACTTTTTCTTCTCTTTCTTCACATCACTTTTACCTTTCCTTTCATCTTTCCTCTCACCTTTCTGTTCATCCTTACTATGCCTTATTCCCTTATCTTCAATCTCACTATCACTATTACTGTTACTATCACTATCACTTCCTTTCCCATTATCACCTACCTTAACCTTCTCATCCACTATCAACCCATTACCCGAAGCTAAGGACACTCCTCCGACTGCACCTTCCCCCATTATAGTCTTCATCATCCCCATTACTTGCCCCATCATATCTTCCATTCGTTTCTCCATTCGTGCTTCATTATTTCGCATCCTCATCTCAACACCCTCTTCCACTCTCTTTACAGTTCCCTGAATTTCCCTCAGTTTCCTATGCATCTCCTCATTCTCACACCTTAACCACTTATTCTCTTGCAACAACTTCTCCTCACGCTCCTTACTCAGCCGCAATTCCTCCTTCAAAACCCTCAACTGTTCGTCCATTTTTCATCAACCTTAATCTAATTTCTTATCCTATTCAGTCCTTCGTCTAAGAGTCCAGCTATCAGTCCCGCCTCAGCAGTCCCTGTTCGGGCGCCAAAATAATGTGGCGGGATGTTGCAAAAACAACCCCCACATCCTTGAATCTTACTTCTGACAATTGTCTCCGCAACACAAACTTTCCCCTGACGTTATCTAAAACCAGACTCCTAGACAAAAGGACAAAATAAACAAAAACATAACCTTAACACTATATATTTCTTACAAACTAAAACAAACACTTAATACTAAAAACATTCAAATAACCAAAAAAATATCAATCACGAAAACCTTAATACTAAGCCCAGACAACCAAATCACCGTAACCCAAACCTTCCAAACAAAACATATAGTCGTATTGCATGTATTTACTAGCACTTTTGCAAGATAACAGTCACAACAAAAAATAAACACTTTGGTAATCATTCACCAAGCCAAACTGTCTTTATTGGCACAACACCACTAAATGATAAACAAGAGAATCTCTTAATTTGCCATAACAGCCGTAACTCCTTGGGTCACGGGTGTCGAGATCATCATCATCATCGTCATCATCATCACCATCATCATCATCAATCGCAAGTTCATTCGGTCCTGGTCATTAACAATTAAATAAATCCGAGCAGTCGTATCAAGTTCTGTTACAGGCCTAGTCGTCAACAATCTATAACACATCAGATAAATCTCTCCAATGGAGTAAGTTCATCCAAGGAGGAATCACGGCTCAGAATATAAAAATCACTTCCACGCTGGTCAAAAAAAAATAATAATCCAGCATTCACAACAGCCTCTAGCTGCAGTCGAAATCAAAATAAGCATTCACCCAAGACATTCGCCACTGTCGTAATCTAACTAAAACATAAACAAACAATCTCATTTATACCAACAGTCTTTCTCACCACAAACGATCGCTAACCTACCTACTTTCGCTCGCTAACACAATATCTCTCTCTCTCTCTCTCTCTCTCTCTCTCTCTCTCTCTCTCTCTCTCACACAGGATTTGGCAAAAACAAAAATTAAAATAAAGCAAAAATAAATCCTCCACAATACCATACTGGTTCTGGTACTATTCTTGTATTTTCCAGAAATTCTTCATACAAGGCAGAGCTCTTGGGTATAAAGCCATATTCCAAGTCTAAAATTTTTTTGATACTATGCAATTTTACTCAACAAGAAAGGTCAGAAACTTTACTATTTCCTATTTCATGAAAAGCATTTGTAGCTTGCAATGTATTACTAAACGTGACATAAGCCTCAAATTTTTTATTTATCTTTTGAGAGCTGCAATTTCATTCTTGTTATATCTCTAAACTTTTTCAAAACATTAAATAATTCTTCATAATTCCCATTGCGAGTAATTCCCTCACAATATAGAACCCTTAAATATTCATTTAAACTGCCAGAGTTTTTATTTTTCTGGCATCTGGGGGAAGTTGGAATGAATGGTTCCACTGTAATAACACTGGATGAATGCGAATCCGTCGAGTAAACTATTTTTCTGAAAGAGTCAATCAGAGAGGAAGCGGATTGGTCGTCAACGGGTTCTGGTGAGGTCGCCATAATGACGAAAAGATTCATTTCATCTAGATATTCCCCCCCCCCACCCATCAAGGTGCCACATTAAGAGGACGGGGTCACGCCTCAAATTAGGGCCGCCCTAGGGGCAATATCCAGAGATACACCCCGCCCTCAGCACTTGAGGCATCATGACGGCCATCAACATCAGTCCCATCACTGAGGGAAAGGTTTGACATAAAACGTTCCCCTCGCTCGGGCACGTCGGGTACTCGATTTCTTTTAAGATGGCATGCCGTCCATCCCACCAGCGCCAAATCCAAAGAGGCAGCCAAACCATACTCAAACAGAAGCCAAAGCACCAACAAGTTCATGCCCAAGAGTTGGAGATGGGAGAAAAAATGAAATAAACAAAAGGAAAAAAGAAAAGTGGTGACTAATTTAGTTGGATCAACAGCTTGGCACCAAGGACCAGTGGGAAAGCAATTCCCACCGAACATCGGAGCCCAGCTGCTGATCCCCAAGTCCCCATCCTCATCAAGGCTTCAGCATCTGGGGGGGGGAGGGGCATTAACCTTTAATGTACAGTATATATCCGGGTCTGGATGTGCTCCCCGGATACGACAGAAATGTACAATAGTAGTTTTACTTTTCGAGAACTTAAATCCATTCATATCGGCTCACTGGATAATTTTGTCAATTGAGAGTTGCAGTTTTCTCTCAACCATTGCCAATCTAGCTACAGCAAATGATATGGAGAGATCCTCCACAAATAATGTTGAGAGAACATCCCGGGGAATGGCTGAGGATATCCCATTAATTGCTAGTGCAAACAAGGTTACCCTCAGCACACTACCCTGAGGAAATACTATTTCCTGACGTTTATTCTCTGATAGAGTTTCCGCCACTCTCACTAGAAAAGCACTATGTGAAAGAAATGACTGAATAAATAAATAGTGGTAGCTCTCCTCTCCACCCCAAGTCATGAATTGTTTTAAGTATACCATATCTCCATGTGGTATCATATGCCTTTTCAAGGACTCAAGTCGTATCCACAAATCAGTCGTCGAGTGCATTTTTCTGAATCCATATTGAATGGGTGATAAAATAACCTTCTTTTCAAGGTACTACATCAACCTTGCATTGACCATCTTCTCCATGATTTTACATAAACAAGATGTCAATGCAATAGGTCGATAGTTTACTGTTAAAAACTTTTCCTTACCGGGTTTCAAAAAGGCTAAAATATGGCTAGTTCCCAAACACTTGGATAACTATGATCATGCAATATTCTATTAATAACGATTAAAATAAATAATTTTGTATTAAAATGTACATGTTTAATCATTGCATATGGAATTCCAACAGGTCAAGGGGCTGTATTGTTACAAGTGGCAAGTGCCGAATCATATTCTCTTTCAATAAAAGGAGAATTATATGACTCTTCCCTTCCTGTTGCAAAATTTAAAATTTTCTTTTCTTCAATGCTCCTATATTGGTGACCAGGAGCTGCTACACACTTGCAAGATACATTTGAAAAATGATTGGCCTGGGCATTGCTCACATCATTTGCTATAGTCAAATACTGACCGTTCACTTTCAGCAATGGTGGTGGGTTTGGTGTAAATTTGCCGGCAATCTTCTTTACTTTCCTCCATACAGAAGATGGTGGTGTTCTCCTGTTAATGGAGGAAACAAAAGACACCCAAGACTAGCATCTAGCTTCTTCCATGGCAAGACGGTACTGTGCTCTACACTTTTTGTATGCTATCAAATTTTCATCAGTACGGCGTCTACGCAATCTAGTCAAGAGATTTTCTGGTGGCTCTGTGCAAGACTGTTAATTCTGAAGACCACCAAAGGACTGGTGGTCATTTGAATAATCCCGTAGTTTTAGGAATTGAATTAATTCCTGCTGTATGGAGAGTTCCATTCACTAGGTCTATAGCATCATCAATACTTTCAAACTGTTCTGCCCTAACCTCGATTTCACTTAGCTCACGAAATTTAACCCAGTCTGCCTTGTCAAGATTCCATCATGGCGATCTTTGTAAAGGCGGACCCTTGTTGGTGTTTATAATGATTGGTGCATGATCACTAGTATGCCAATCATCTAATGTCCTCCAATTGAAATTAAGAAGGCAGTTAGAGCTTGCAATTAAAAGGTCAATGCATGACAATGTACCTGTCTGAACATGGAAGTGTGAGGGCTCTCCTGTATTAAGGATTCCCACATCCTCATTTTCCACAATTGATGAAATAATATTGCCTCTTGTGTTTGAAAAGGTTGAGGGAGTTGTTGAATGACCTCTATTAATCATCACATAAATTACTATCATTTGGAGGTAAGTACAGAGAGTATATTGTATATTTCCTCCCTATATAGATTTGTACAACCATTGCCTGCAGGGGTGTACGAATAGAAAAAGATATTTGGGGAACAACTCGACGAACGTACGAGACTTCCGCCATGGCTCCCTGCTTGTATATTTTATGGTGTTCTATAGCTAACATACTCTCGAGAACTAGGAGTGTTAGCATCAAGCTTACTTTCCTGTAGACATACAATTATGGGGGAATGTTCATGAATTAGGAGCTTAAGTTCTTCATATTTGGCCCTTAAACCCTGACAATTCCACTGCAAAATGGAGGAGAAAACTATGGATTATTTCTGGAAGACATCTTGGATGAGGTCTTCCCATTAGCAGTTTTTAATCTAACATTATTACCTGTATGTTTCTTCAGAGATGGTCTCGATATCTTGGGTTTTAAGTTTCTGTTTTTCTTTGTGTCCTTCTGATCTATTTGTTGAGGCGGATGGTGGATCTCAACTTGAATTTCTGATTTATTCAGTTTATCCTCTGGTTCATTAGAAACATCAACAGACAAAACATCAAATTTATTAGATGTCATAACTTTAATGTTTCTAATGGAGGGGGTGAGAGAGATGGAGGTCTCTTTCTTTTACGATTAATATATGGTGGGATCAGGTAAGGACATGGCCTTTGACAAGTTTGTACTAGTTTTTGTAATGGGGGACGAGGGTTGTACAGAAATGGGAAATGCCTTAGTGTTAATACATACATACATACACCAAGGCACTTCATCCAATTTTGGGGGGTAGCCGACATCAACAACTGAAACAAAACAAAAAGGGGACCTCTACTCTCTACGTTCCTCCCAGCCTGACAAGGGACTCAACCGAGTTCAGCAGGTACTGCTAGGGTGCCACAGCCCACACTCTCCCGTTATCCACCACAGATGAAGCTTCACAATACTGAATCCCCTACTGCTGCTACCTCCGCGGTCATCTAAGGCACCGGAGGAAGCAGCAGGGCCTACCAGAACTGAGTCACAATCGCTCGCCATTCATTCCTATTTCTAGCACGCTCTCTTGCCTCTCTCACATCTATCTTCCTATCACCCAGAGCTTTCTTCACTCCATCCATCCACCCAAACAATAGCCTTCCTCTTGTACTTCTCCCTTCAACTCTTGCATTCATCACCTTCTTTAGCAGACAGCCATTTTCCATTCTCTAAACATGGCCAAACCACCTCAACACATTCATATCCACTCTAGCTGCTAACTCATTTCTTACACCCGTTCTCACCCTCACCACTTCGTTCCTAACCCTATCTACTCGAGATACACCAGCCATACTCCTTAGACACTTCATCTCAAACACATTCAATTTCTGTCTCTCCGTCACTTTCATCCCCCACAACTCCGATTCATACATCACAGTTGGTACAATCACTTTCTCATATAGAACTCTCTTTACATTCATGCCCAACCCTCCATTTTTTTACTACTCCCTTAACTGCCCCCAACACTTTGCAACCTTCATTCACTCTCTGACGTACGTCTGCTTTCACTCCTCCATTTGCTGCAACAACAGACCCAAAGTACTTAAACTGATCCACCTCCTCAAGTAACTCTCCATTCGACATGACATTCAACCTTGCACCAACTTCCCTTCTCGTACATCTCATAACCTTACTCTTACAAACATTAACTCTCAACTTCCTTCTCTCACACACCCTTCCAAATTCTGTCACTAGTCGGTCAAGCTTCTCTTCTGTGTCTGTAACCAGTACAGTATCATCCGCAAACAACAACTGATTTACCTCCCATTCATGGTCATTCTCGTCTACCAGTTTTAATCCTCGTCCAAGCACTCGAGCATTCACCTCTCTCACCACTCCATCAACATACAATTTGAACAACCAAGGCGACATCACACATCCCTGTCTCAGACCCACTCTCACCAGAAACCAATCACTCACTTCATTTCCTATTCTAACACATGCTTTACTACCTTTATAGAAACTTTTCACTGCTTGCAACAACCTTCCACCAACTCCATATAACCTCATCACATTCCACATTGCTTCCCTATCAACTCTATCATACGCTTTCTCCAGATCCATAAATGCAACATACACCTCCTTACCTTTTGCTAAATATTTCTCGCATATCTGCCTAACTGTAAAAATCTGATTCATACAACCCCTACCTCTTCTAAAACCACCCTGTACTTCTAAGATTACATTCTCTGTTTTATCCTTAATCCTATTGATCATTACTCTACCATACACTTTTCCAACTACACTCAACAAACTAATACCTCTTGAATTACAACACTCATGCACATCTCCCTTACCCTTATATAGTGGTACAATACATGCACAAACCCAATCTACTGGTACCATTGACAACACAAAACACATATTAAACAATCTCACCAACCATTCAAGTACAGTCAAACCCCCTTCCTTCAACATCTCAGCTTTCACACCATTCATACCAGATGCTTTTCCTACTCACGTTTCATCTAGAGCTCTTTTCACTTCCTCTATTGTAATCTCTCTCTCATTCTCATCTCCTATCACCAGCACCTCAACACCTGCAACAGCAATTATTATCCTCAACATTCAGTAAACTTTCAAAATATTCCGCCCACCTTTTCCTTGCCTCCTCTCCTTTTAACAACCTTCCATTTCCATCTTTCACTGTCTTTTCGATTCTTGAGCCAGCCTTCCTTACTCTCTTCAATTCTTTCCAAAACTTCTTCTTATTCTCTTCATATGACTGACACAATCCCTGACCCCACCTCAGGTCAGCTGCCCTCTTTGCCTCACGTACCTTCCGCTTTACTTCCACATTTTTCTCTCTATATTTTTCATACTTCTCTATACTATTACTCTGCAGCCATTCTTCAAAAGTCCTCTTTTTCTCTTCCACTTTTACCTTCACTCCTTCATTCCACCATTCACTACCCTTCCTCATGCTGCCTCTAACAACCTTCTTGCCACACACACCACTTGCAATCCCAACAAAATTTTCTTTTACTAACTTACACTCCTCCTCTAAATTACCAGTTTCTCTTACTCTCACTTCGTCATATGCCATTTTCAACCTTTCCTGATATTTACTTTTTACCCCCAGTTTTATTAGCTCTTCAACCCTCACTAGCTCCCTTTTACATCCACCTACTCTATTTCTTCACTCTTTTGCTACAACTAATTTTCCTTCCACCAAAAAATGATCAGACATACCATTAGCCATACCCCTAAACACGTGCACATCTTTCAATCTGCCAGACATTCTTTTAGTTATCAACACATAATCCACTAATGCCCTTTCTACTACTCTTCCATTTGCCACTCTTACCCATGTATACTTGTTTTTATCTTTCTTTTTGAAAAAGCTAGCACTTATTACCATCTCTTGTTCAACACACATATCTACCAGTCTCTCACCACTCTCATTTTCACCTGGTACGCCATACTTCCCAATGACACCTTCTACCTCTCCAGCGCCCACTCTAGCATTTAAGTCGCCCATGACAACTACATAATTCCTTCTACCCAGTCCTTCTACACACCGTTAATTCATTCCAGAATTCATTCCGCTCTTCTTCACTTTTCTCACTACCTGGCCCATACGCACTGACAAACGTCCAACATTCCCTACCCAACCTAACCCTTACCCACATTAACCTAGATGATATTTCCTTCCATTCCACTACTTTACCTGTCATCCATTCACTCAGCAATAAAGCCACACCCTCTCTTGCTCTTCCCCTTTCAATCCCAGACACTCTACCAGACATTTCACCAAACATCACTTCACCCTTTCCTTTCATCTTTGTCTCACACAAGGCCAATACATCCATCCTTCTTTTCCTAAACATACTTCCAATCTCACATCTTTTACTCTCTATCGTACTACAGCCACGCACATTCAAACACCCCAAAACTAGAGTGCGGGGAGCAGTCACTCTCCCCCCAGCTCCATCTCTTTGTTGACGTCTCGCAGGATTATATACAGGAGAAGGGGTTCCCAGCCCCCTCGTACCGTCCCTTCTAGTCGCCTCTTATGACACGCAGGGATAACGTTGGCGCTATTCTAATTGTTTTTATGCTCCCGCGGCCACAGGGGGCATATCAGTAATAATACGCCGTGGTAAAGCCTCAGGAGGCAATATGCTTACCTTGTCATTTGACATTTTATCTGATGGTATATTTCTTTTTCTAGAGCTATTGGCAGTAATAGGTGGGTTTGATTTTAATGCCTTAGCATAGCTGTTTGATTTATTTAATAGTCTTTTGGCGTGTCCCACACTTATATGTTCTAAATTGATATGTTGAGGGTAGCCTCCTCAACTTATACAGCTCGCAGCTCTTGTCTGTTAATTTAAGATTCAATTTGCAATTTAAACCCCTGGCTTCAAGTACACATTCTCCATGGTAGGATTTGGAGCATATACCACACATTTTTTCATCTTTGCAAACTTTAGATGGATGCCCAAATTTAAAATAATTCAAGCATTGCAGTAGCTTCTGCTTGAATGGACTTACTTTAATCATTTTGTTTTCTATAATAATATGGAAAGGTACATCAGGATCCTGGAACGTAAGGATTATCATTGATGTATCTGGGACTTTGTGAAGTTTCCATACATTTAGTATCCCTTCCTCTGTAAATTCATACAGATCTTGGTTAAAAACTACTCCCCTTCCGTAGCTAAAATTTAGGTGATGTTTGACATCTAACTTAATATCATCATTAGTTAATTTTATGTTGGACAGTATTACAGACTGTGTACTTGATTTGGCACAGATAAGGAAACTATTTTTTCCAAAACGAGATATATCGCCTGGTGCAATAGTTCCTACTTTCCTTCTGAATTAATTTGCATATTTTAAAATAGTTCCCTGTAACCCCCATTTGGCTTTCTCTGGGAAGGCATAACTAAATCCCCATCTTTTTTACACCAATCGGCAGGCCTATATACATCCAAGTCCTTTGGTACCTTATCGCAGAGAGCAGATGCTACATGTAAGTTATTAATTTTATTATTATTCATGTTACTTAATGCACTAAAAGCTTCGTCATAACAACTGTAAGATATCCATAAATGCCATTTTTCATCTTTAAGTTTCATCCTTATTTTTTTTATACATCCATAGCCTTCAAAAGCTTTATATAGATCCTCATAGTTTGTCTCTATTGAAATCTGAGTAACAAGAAGGATTCGAAGTTTCCTCGTGTTACCCAAATTACTCAATTTTGAAATATCAGTAAAATGCTCCTCTCCCGTCCCAAGGTCATCAACAGATCTTTCCCTATTTAAATTAGCAGAGGTCGTCAAAAGTGCTGGGGGGGGGGTGTCAGCATATCCAGGGGATGAGGAGTCAGTGTTTAAAGGGTCCATATTCAAGGGTGGGTTTTTATGTTTGTTTTTTGTTGGTTGTTTTGTTGGTTTACCTGCCTGATAATTTTAAGAAAGTCTCATACTCTGGAAAGGATACAGTATTTGCATTCTCCACCATCGGCACAATGAAAGTATACTTCCCAGATGGTTCACTCCATACCCTACCCGAAGGGTAGCATCAAAACAGATATAGAGGCACATGCGTAAGCTAAACCCGCCCGTTAGGACTGGGACCAAGAAAATATGGAATCATCCTCCAGATATCAGTAATAATGGGCTTCTGGCCAGAAACCAAGAGTCCCCCCTCAAGGATTGGATCCCCCTGGATTCCAATGACCCAACCCTTGAGAGTAGTTATGCCAAAAAGGTCCAAACCATTTTTGGGATGGCTGAGGTAATCCAATACTCTCATATATAGCTTTGAATGCAAATACCTCCCAACCGTGATCTCTTCTCCCGTTCATCTAAGCAGGCAGTAATAATGAATGTGGAAATATCCACGCCATTTAAATAAAATATAAAAATAAATATGTAAATAAATGAAAAAATAATATATATATATATATATACATACATATATATATATATATATATATATATATATATATATATATATATATATATAAACTTAATAAAATAATACTCATAGAGTTAGGAGAGCAAGACAAGTTTCAACACGGAAATGATATGCTGTGCTGAAGCTCAATGACTTCATCAAGGCATTCTCTCATTAAGAGGGCGGTCAGTTGTGAGGCGGTAAGGAAAACAAACAGCAGTGAAAACGAGATAAACCCTAATTACTTTAGTTTAGAGCAAATACATTTTGTCACAATAAATCAAATATTCTTTTTTGTTTCACTATCCTAATCTGGGGAACAGGAGTCTTGGGGAGGACAGAAAAGGAAAACTTTTATATATTATATTCATGCATCACACCCATCATAGGTATTATCAAATCATGACTCATTATATAGTTCTCTTAAACCTAGCTCAATCTTAAGTAGAGGACATTATGTATCTTAAAAATGAAAAGCAGATACTACGTACTACAAGCATTAAATAAACATGTACTTACCCAACAGGACCAGCCGCTAATACAAGTCTCTCCAGGTCAAGACCAGAAAACAGTACATATATGCCTTTATTCAAATTTCCAAGCATATGTGAAGCTGAAAAGATTGACAAGTGTTAGTATTTACATAGTGTATATACAGACAAATCTTAATACGAATGTATTAGATGTTTGCTCTACATTATAATCTTGGTACAGAGGAAGTCCATCAATATCAAATGATTCATTTAGAATGCTGTGATAAAATAATTGTAGTGTCTATAAAATCATTAGCTCTCCTTATAAACTCTCCTCACAGCACGATATTATTTAGGTGACCTTTCGGAGTATATTGCAGCTACTGTAACATTATAGGTTATTTATAGCATCCCCTGACTACTTTCCTTTGTCTTTTACTTTCCATCTGTTCCCTTGGGTAAATTCACAAATGACTACCCAACTCTTATTTATATATTTACATAGCTTCACTTTTTTTTTTTTTTTTTTTTTTAAACAAATCCTACTAAAGAGCTCTCTCAGACCCCATGTAGCCTGAAATGAATTAATGGTCTCATCAGTTTCTACTAAAAGCTGGTGTATACCTGAACAAAATTATATTTTGGTCTGTATAGAGTATACAACTTTTATGAAAGAATTGTCAAAAGAATTAATTTCCTAAGTTCTAATTACAGGTACATCTCTCAATGATTCAGTAACAATCTACTTTCAAAGATGTAAAATTACCAGCACAATTGAATTATAATAATAAAACTTGTAAGATGTAATTTATAAACCTATAAATAAACACTTTTTTAACTTTCTTAGTCTGAAAATAATGGAAATGCCTAAACAGGTGAACAAGAGCTTTAAATATTCTACAATTTCTAATAAAAAATAACTGTATACGCTAATCCCTTCAATGATTTACAGTGGAACCTCTACACACGAACGTATCTACATCCAAATTTTCCAACATCCGAAGTAAAATTCGAGCAAAATTTTGACTCTACACCCGAATTTTATTTTGACACACGAAGTAAACAATTTTTATCGTACCGGTTGTATCCGAATTTTTCTACACGCGAAGTACAATTCGAACACGTTCCTACTCTACACCCGAATGTTTTTTCGACTCCCGCAGTAAACAATACTCGTACGCGTAGTCGGTGCTCATAGCACCTGAAGTGTTTTTTATTTCCGCCGATAGAAGGCAGCACTTCGACCTCGGAGGGACCCTCAATTAGCGCGGCTCGGGTCAGTCCTCTGTTCTCGTCGGCTTCATGCGGTTGTGCCCTGTGCGTTCTGCTATTAACGGTGTTTTAATCGTGATTTTTTACATGCATCCTTTAACGGTAATTTACGTAAAGTATGGGTCCTAAAAGGATTAGTTTTGCAAGTGGTAGTGGTAGTGGTGAGAAAAGGAAGAAGGAAATGCTTTCTATAGAAGTTAAGCAGGAAACTATTGAAAAACAGGAGCGTGGCGTCCGCGTGAGTGAACTTGCTAAACAGTATGGCCGTAAAATGTCGACGATCTCGACAATCCTTAAACAGAAGGAAGCTATTAAAGCAGTGAAACCTTTTAAGGGGATCACCATAATTTCAAAACTCCGTAGCCCTATCATAGAAGAGATGGAACGACTTCTGCTAGTGTGGATCAAGGACAGAGAGAGATCGTTGGCGACACCATCACCGAGACCGTCATCTGCGAGAAGGCGCACGCCATCTTTATGGACTTGAAGGAGGAGAGCTCTGGGGGTGATGCTGGGGAGAGTTCAACCAAGCCTTCCTCAGATGATTTCAAGGCATCTCGTGGCTGGTTTGAGAAATTTAAGAAATCATCCGGGATTCATTCAGTTGTTCGCCACGGAGAGGCTGCTAGTGCGGACACAAAGGCTGCAGCTGACTTTGTCAAGAACATCGAAAGGATCGTACAAGAAGGCAGCTACGTAGAGCAGCAAGTGTTTAATTGTGATGAAACCGGGCTGTTTTGGAAGAAGATGCCCAGTCGAACCTACATCACTGCCGAAGAGAAGAAATTGCCTGGGCATAAGCCAATGAAGGATCGGTTGACTCTTGCCCCATGTGCCAACGCTAGCGGGGACTTTAAAGTCAAGCCCTTACTGGTTTACCATTCAGAGAACCCTAGGGCCTTTAAGGCACACAACGTCGATAAGGACCAGCTTCATGTTTTCTGGCGATCCAACTCGAAGGCCTGGGTCACAAGGCAGTTCTTTGTGCAATGGGTTAACCAAGTTTTCGGCCCTTCTGTGAAGAAGTATCTTCATGAACAGAAATTGCCTTTAAAGTGCCTGCTATGCCTTCACAATGCACCCGCTCCCCCCCCCCCCCCGACTTGATGATGATATCTTCGATGAAATTAAGTTCATAAAGGTGCTGTATCTTCCACCGAATACCACCTCTATCCTCCAGCCCATGGACCAGCAAGTCATCTCTAATTTTAAGAAGCTGTACACCAAGCACTTATTTAAGCAGTGCTTTAATGTCACGCAAAGCACAAACTTAACTTTGCGTGAATTTTGGAAAAGCCACTTCAACATCGTGCACTGCTTGAAGATCATAGATCAGGCTTGGGTGGGATTAACTCGACGGACCCTCAATTCTGCCTGGAAGAAGCTGTGGCCTGATGCAGTTTCTCCCCAAGATTTCGAAGGTTTTGACCCCGAACCTGATCCCGTGGTGGGTGCAGCGGAAGATGTAGAGGAAATCGTCTCCCTTGGCAAGTCCGTGGGTTTGGAGGTCGACGCAGATGACGTTACGGAACTCGTCGCCGAACATCACGACAAACTTACCACAGAGGAGCTCAAGGAACTCCACGCTATGTCTGAGCACATGAGTGATGACGAGGAAGGGATCGAGGAGGTAGAACATGTGTTAGGTTCGGCGCATATAAAAGAGGTGTTAGGAAAATATCAAGACGTGGTCGACTTCATCGACAAATACCACCCCAAAAAATTGCAGGTTTGTCGTGTAGTTGCGCAGTTCGATGATGTTTGCCTAACTCACTTTCGAAACATTCTGAAAAGCCGTATCAAGCAACCATCTATCGATAGTTTCTTTAAAAAAACTACGAAGCGAACTCGTGATGAAGAGGATGGAAGTGATTCAAAGAAAACGGCAAAGAGTGAAGCGAAAGAAAGTGAAACAAAGAAAACGGCAAAGAGTGAAGCGAAAAAAATTCAATCAATTTTAAGTGTAGAGAGTGAAAGTTATTAAAATTAATCATCAAAAAGAAAAAAAGAAAATGTAAAAAAAAAATATAAAATATAAAAATAAAAAAAAATGAGCTATGTTAAAGTTCACTTAGTGTAAGTTAGAATAAGTTACAGTAGTGTACGTTTATCGTAGTAAACCTCTCTACCTCCTTGCTGCCCGTCCGTCTCCTCTCTGCGTAGCAAGACCAACAACACCTGCGCAGGAGTTTCTAAGGTAAAGTGACCCTAAAAACCCGTTTCTTATTTATCATTTTTTGGTAATTCTTCTTTTCTACATGTCTATTATCTAATTTAGTTTGCATTATTCTCATGGGAAATTATGTGAAGTAGTTTATTAAGAAGTTATCATAGGTTTTTGGGCTCAACCACGGATTAATCCTATTTCAATGTATTCTTATGGGAAAATTTGTTTCGACATCCGAACATTTTCTACATCCGAAGTCGGTTGTGGAACGGATTAAATTCGTATGTAGAGGTACCACTGTACCATCATTGACACTAACATAAAAATTATCAAAAGTTTAGAGAAACATAAAGATTACCGAGAACGTAACCACAATTCTATTTACATTTTGTCAACTGGACTTACATAGTTAAGTTGATTTCATTGTTGATATGGAATTTTTCCTTAAATAGGCTATTTATTATGAAATTATGTTGATAAGATGTAAGGTAAATATCATTTTGTAACATTTATTATCAAGCACCGTATTTAGGGCTACCACTTTACTTAAAAAGACAATAGATGTGATACATATTGTAGCACTTGACTCCCAGACTCTGAACAGCTTCCAGATAGATTTTTTTTTTTTTTTTAAATGGCGACCACATAAATGGGGAATCTCATAATTGGGGACCCTACTGTAGCTTTGAATGCAAATACCTCCCAACGGCGACACCTCCTCTAATTCGTCAAAGCAGGCAGTAATAACGGATGTATAAACATCCATGCCAGCGGCTATAATGGATGTAGAAACATCCAAGCCAAAAAAAAAATTAATATACATATATATATATATATATATATATATATATATATATATATATATATATATATATATATATATATATATATATATATATATATACACATAAATATACTGTATATATTCATGTACATAATATATTCATATATATAAGAGAAATTTTTCTTAGAGTTGGGAAAACAACATAAAAGAAAGTTTATAAAATTTGTAGAATGTCGAAGTAATATTGAGAGAAAGAAAAAGATGAGAGAGAAATTTCAATTCAAACTGGGGGAGCAATTACCCCCAGTTCAAGAGCTCTCTTGCCAGTCACCAAGTTTCAGCACGGAAATGATATACAGTGCTGAAGCTCAATGACTCCATCAAGGCATTCTCTCATTAAGAGGGGGATTGGTAAGAAAATCTTAGACCAAGGCAATATATATATCTATTCAAGAAGAACTGACGAATTGGAAGAGAAGGGATAGGAATGACGATGGCACAGAGCTGAGAAGGCATTAACTGAGTGGTGAGCTGTAAATAGCAGATTGTTACTTGCAATGTTTAAATCAAAGCAGTGCAATATGAGTATTATAGTGTGTTATACACCAACAAATGATGTCCCAGAAGAAATGAAGGATGAATACTATAAAAAAACTGCAGAGTGTAATAGATGGGACCCCAGAGAGAGATATGAAAATTGTGATTGGTGACTTCAATGCTAAAGTTGGAAAGATTAATCAAGGCATAGAGAATGTAATGGGTGTTGAGGGACATGGCGAAGTTTTTGTTCGGCAAACAATCTTATTATTGGAGGTACTATTTTCCAGCATAAGGCCATCCACAAATATACATGGACTCCACCATGTGGCAATTACAAAAATAAAATAGATCACATAGCCATTAATAAAGAGAGGAGGACTCTGATAAATGTAAGAAGCTATAGAGGTGTAGATATTGGCAGTGATCAACAGCTCCTCATTGCCACACTGAAATTAAAACTGAAAGCACCCAACAGAAATGTAGGTAAGAATACCTAGGTTTGATACAACTAAGCTGCTAGAAGATGAGCACAGAGAGAAACCTTTGCAAATGAATGTAGGAATCAATTTACAGTCTTAGAGACTTTAAGAGAAGAAGTGTAGACAATTAACGAAGAATGGTGTGATATTAAGCACATATATCAGTCAGTTCGTAGAGAAGTTTTGGGACGTAGTTACAAGGAGGAAGCCATGGATATCAGATGATACTTGGGATACTATAAAAAGGAGACAGACAGAAATTGATTGTTGAAAGCTTTCAATGAAGTAATCAAAATTACAAGGTAGAGCATGCTAAATATTTTTAGTATTGATAGTGAAGTCAAAAGAAAACCCAAGAATAACTGGAAAGAATATCTAGACAGTAAAGTATATGAAGATGACAAGGCTATGAATTCAGGGAGTGGTTATGGTGTAAGAATTGCTCTAGAATTATCTATGAAATCTCCACGGGGCAAAGAAGCAGCATCATATACCTATCCGAAAGAGAGATGGATCTGTTATAACAACCGAAGATGAAGAAAGGGAACGTTGGATGGAACACTTTAGTGGGGTCATGATAGGAGATATGAACGGAATAATTTGATTAATATACCTGAAGCTGAGGAAGACCTTTAGTGCCCATGAATGAATTCAGTGTCTTCAAAGTCAAAGCTACTCTTAAAAAACTTAAGAGATGAAAAGCGCCGGGATATGATAGAATAACTGCCGAGATCATACTGGCCAAAATGAAGTGACTCCCAGAATTATTTTGTAGAATGTGGCATGAAGAGACAAAACCTGATGAATGGGAGCTAGGAGTGTTGGTGAAAATGGCAAAAACAGGAAATTTGACTGATTGCAATAATTACAGAGGCATTACACTTACTTCAGTTGTCATGTTATAGTTTTAAGTACCACAACTTCTATATTCTGTGTGTTGGCACCTGGATAAGATCTGACCTTTCTCCTCCTTTTGAGGTCAAAGTGCTCCCCTTGGTCCTGTACCATAAAGTCTCCGATTAAAGTCTCATCTTCCTCTTTCTCTGCTGGGGGGGGGGGGGGGAGAATCTGTTTTTGGTGTTAGTTACATTTCTAGACTTTTTTAGTCTTCTTGACCTTAGCTACCCATAATCTAGTGGGTTTCATAAACTCTTTGTATTAGTTGGTTATTTCCTCTCTAAGTTAAGTCCTTGATTTTACCTTATTTTGTATTTTTTGGATACTAATCCCATTTTCTACACCATCATCTATGACTTCTTTGTTCCTTATTTCTAACTGGATCTTTGACATGATTTCTTTCAATTGTTTCTTTAGTTCTTGGTTGTAATTTTTCAACTTTCTTATTTCCTGTTCCTGCTGGCAGAACAGGCATACATTATTAAGGTGCAGGTCTGCAGCGCACCATTCTTTGAAGTCTACCTACCATTTGTTTATTTGGCATTTTGCACATTTGTGCTTCAACTTGCTTCTCACTCATTTTTAATTTCTTTGTGATATTGTCTAATGGGTATTTATTTGGAAATCTCAGCAAATAACTTCTATAATTATTATCTTTGTGACCACTAGTGTGAAAAAGGAGGTGGCTGATAGTTACCCACCTGCTGCCGCATCCTCTTAATCCTTGGTGAATTTCCACCTTTTCTGTCCCTAAACTCCCATAAGGGCTATGAACCAACAGTTATGTCTCTTCAAAGTTGGGCTCTCCTTAATGTGCTAGAGCTCGCAGCTCAGCAGCACAAGGCAGAAGCCAGTATTCTTGCCAGGATTGATAGCGGAAGGCTAACAATTACTTGGATTTCCCAAAATTCAAGAACAGCCAGACTCTTAGGTATCTGAGTATTACCAAGAAGCAGCAACTAGGTTTTTTAGATGACCACGACTTCAACAATGCACAAAAGCTATGTCAACCTCATAAGCAGTTGAGCCTATTTTGCTAAGGGTCAGCCAAAGGGAGTGGTTGGCAATTATACGTTAGGAATGTGCTTTGCGGGGCACTGATTGCACTATTCCATTCTTGCCCCCCGTCACCAAAAGAACGTTGTTTATAGAGGTACCAAAGTCTGCTCTGAAGCATGAGGTAGCTGTCAGCTCCTTAATGTCTATGTGTATAGGCTAGTTATATAAAGCTGTCCTCTACTTTTTTTTTTTCTTTTTTTTGTTAACTTTTTATTTCAGCTAGGAGATTGAAAGTTGAGAGTTTGGATAGAACGGTTGAGAAAGAAAGAAAAACGGAAATATGAAAAAGTAGAAGAGTTAATAGTACTCCGGTCCTTATTTGGATGCTCAGAGCTGGTCTTAGTGGCAAGTTTTAAACATATTGGGTTGGAAAAAAAAACATCCCGCTGCAATCGCCCACCTCTTCATTGTATCGCACGAGCTCTCATTTCAACAAAGTGTTGGGCCATCAAAAAGAGAGAGAGAGAGAGAGAGAGAGAGAGAGAGAGAGAGAGAGAGAGAGAGAGAGAGAGAGAGAGAGAGAGAGAGGCAAACATATTCATAAGTTAACTAATAATTGTTATAAACAAACTGTATGACAACTATGATATCCTGTAACATATTGGTGTTGATGTAATAATCATTATGAAAATATTTTGAAAGTTAAGAAATTATATAAATGATACTCCTTGTTATTTGTATGTGCGCATAATTGCAAGATAATAGCGTGATCTTGAGATCAGCTGATGAGTACCATAAGTTAAACAAACGTAATTGTTGATCACTGAATTTGAAAAGTAGAGTAAAAACATGTTTTAATAGGTCACAATTAAAGACAATAATGTCTGAAGAAATATGAAGACTTAAAAATTAACTAAAAATTAAATACTGTATGAAGCCTTAAAAATGAAGTACCCGACATACCCCTACCCACACACACAACGTATTCGTATGATAACAAATAATAATGCCTATAAGCGAACTGTATGAAAACTATGATATCCTGTAACATATTGGTGCTGATGTAATGATCATTACAAAGATATTTTGAGCAAGTTAAGAAATATTATAAACGATATGCAGTATGCATTGTTATTGATATACGTACATTCTCTGGATACTGTAGTGAAACCTTGAGATCAGCTGATCACAAAAAAAAAAAAAAATAAGTTGGTAATTGCTGATTGTTAAAATGCTCCCATAACAAAAACAAAATTTTAAAAATGCTTTAATAAAGCATATATCCTATGGTAACCAAAAAATTAAATAATGATATACATTAAGAAAATATCAATAAAATATAACTTAGATGCTTACCGAACCATGACGCAGCATAATAAATCTACAGAAACTTCTCTTTTCAAGTTTGACATACGTCCAGATTGACTTACGACGCATCTCTGGGTCCTTATTTTGGTTGTAAGTCGACGACTGCCTATATCTAAAATAAAGATCTGATCCCACGAGCTTACCACACTCGGATACTTTTGGACCAGGACAGAAAACAAGGACATTGCTTCTTTTCTCTTTGAGACAGAAATGCAGTACAGTGGTCCCTCGGTTATCGCGGTTAATGGGGACCGAGACCACCCGCAAAAACTGAAAATCCGCGAAGTAGCGGCGCCTCTTCAAAAATGCTTAAAAAAATGTATATATACCCCCCCTGTATACAGTACACCATATAGAATACGGGTAGAGAGAGAGAGTGAAATTCATGTTATAACAAAAAAAAAAAAAGAAAAAAAAAAAAAAAAAAAAAAAAAAAAAACTAAAATATGTTGTCTGTTTACAATAACAATTGAGGGTCTAGAACACTGTTCTACCGAACAATTTACTTGCGAACAACCAATTATCGTTATCAGCTTTCAAAAACAAGCAAACACTACAACTAGCTAACATAATTAGTCCGTCGTTTTGCGCAACAAATTAACATTTATAATTTCTATTTCTGGGGATTTAAGATTACAGTAATACATAAATAAAATTGTACCATACCATATAGAAAATGGGTGTAGAGAGAGAGCGAGAGAGAGAGAGAGAGAGAGAGAGATTCATGTTAAACAATCAAACAATCAAACAATAAAACAACATTTAACTTACCTCTTACAATAAGTTCTTGTAAGCGTAGTTGATGAAAAGACCTGTGCAGTACGATGAGGTGATAACGATGAATGACTGCACAGGGGCATGAAGAGCTTTACTGCTCCTCGGATGACGCCGCAGACGATGCAGGAGAAGCTGCAGGAGGCGGCGTAGTGGCTGCAGGAGGTGTCGTAATGGATGCAGGAGGTGGCGTAGTGGCTATAGGAGGTAGCGTAGTGGCGTAGTGGCGTAAGTGGCGTAGTGGCGTAAGGGATGCAGGAGGCGGTGTAGCGGCTGCAGGAGGATCTTCTTCTGGTTTTTTGCGCGTAAGAAACATCGTTATTGGGAGTTGTGAACGTTGTCTTTTCTTGTCGATGAAGATGCGCCTATAAACAGCCATGACGTCATCAATACGATTGCTGAATTCGACGGCTCTTACCATGTTGTCATCCATTTCTTTGGCCCTTTTTTGGAGGTCTTTGGCAACATTGAAGAGGTCCTGTAAATTATGCAATGAAAGGCCACCTTCTTCAGCTTCGTCACTAGCAGACTCGTCTTCCTCCTCACTCGCCGATTTGGTCATTTCCTGTAGGTCCTCCTCTGTCAGTGGGTTTGAGTGGCAGTCGATGAGATTGTTAATTTCATCAGCCGTCATATCCGAGAAGCCTTCAGTCTGCACCAACCGAGCCAGCCTGACAGCCTTATCAACGGCAGAGTGATGGATTTCGTTAGGCGTGAAACCCTCATAGTCATGAGTGATTTTGTTTGGCCGCAATTTCTTCCAGCTGGAGATGAGTGTCTGTTCTTTCATGTCCTTTAGGGCATTCTGAATATTAGCCAGACTCGTCGGTCTCTTCAATGGAGGAGATGAGACCCTCCATTGTTGACTTAGTGTAGAGGGCTTTGAAGGCCCTAATAACCCCCTGATCCATGGGCTGTATAAGGGAAGTGGTGTTGGGGGGAAGGAACTCCACCTGTACCCCTTCATAATGCAAATTAGTTGCATGACCTCCTGCACAGTCCATGAAGAGAACCACTTTAAAGGGCAGGCCCTTTTCAGCTTTACCTGTGGTATGAAAGAGTTAAGGAACCAATCAAGTGTGAGGGCCTTGGTGATCCATGCCTTTTTATTGGCCATCCAGTACACTGGCAGTAAGGCTTTGTTCTTGTTTTTCAATGCTCGAGGATTCTTTGACTTGTAGATAAGGCCGGGCTTCAGCATGAATCCTGCAGCATTGCCACACATGAGCAGTCACTCGATCCTTGTGAGCTTTGAAACCTGTCTTTTTAAGTTCGTCCTTGAAAAGAAATGTTCAGGACGGCATCCTCTTCCAGAAAAGGCCTGTTTCATCCATATTAAAGACTTGCTCCGGGACATAGCCATTTTCTTCTATTAATTCCGGAAACACATCCTCAACATAATGCCTCGCTGCTGCTTCGTCTGCAGAGGCTGCCTCTCCATACAACGACACACTCTGAAGTCCAAATCGCCTCTTAAACTTATCAAACCAGCCCTTGCTGGCAACGAAAGTCGTACGTGGTCGTCGTGGGCTAGTCTAGCTTGAGGTACCAGGCAGAGGATCATCTTCGTCGCCGTCGTCTTCTTCCTCATCTTGAACGTTGTCGTCGTCACCACCCTCAGGCACCATAGCATCAAACAAAGTTTTAGCCTTACTTCGGATCATGTTTGTATCCAGGCTGATTTTCTTCTCCCTACAATCATGGATCCAAATAGCCAGTGCATTTTCCATTCGCACCATGGTCTTATTCTGGGTGTTTACAACCCTTTTGGCATCTTTCGTGAAAGATATTGCAGCAGTTTTGCGGATGTTCTTCTCTTCCTTCTTTATGTACCGTACCGTGGATTCATTAAGGCCATATTGTCGGGCTACGCTCGCGTAGCTATTACCCGCTTTCAACTTGTCCAATAAACTCACTTTTTCGTTAATTGTTAACATCTTTCGCTTTTTCTTCGGTTCACTAGATTCACCAAGGGATAAAGAGCGTTTGGGAGGCATCACGAAAGGGCTTCACAAAACTTTTACACTTAAAAAATCACCGCGAGACAAAGACTAACTAACCGCGATCTATGGCGAGAAGCGTATACGAGAAAAGCGTGGAGCGATGGGCATCGGGAGAAGCTTGGGGAGATCGAGTTCTCAGCGAGTGCTGGCCAATCAGCTTGCGTTTATGCCAGTGATGCTTAGCGTATACGTGCATTTCTTTTTGTTTTAAAATTTTGTAAAATGATGCAATTACTAATTCTAATTGAATATTTTGTTTTCAAAATTTGTAGTATAATGTAATTTCTAATTTTAATTTAATATTTTTCATTATTATTAATTTTTTAATATTTTTTGATATTTTTAATTTTTGAATATTTTTTAGACCCGCGAAGCTCTGAACCCGCGAAAGTTGAACCGCGAACTAGCGAGGGACCACTGTATAAAATAAAAAGAAATCTCTTCTTTATGTAGTAAAGAGCTATGTGTCTGGCTACATACATAAATATATATATATATATATATATATATATATATATATATATATATATATATATTTTTTCCAGTCACGCTCAGCGGAACTGCCAGACGTACAACTACTCAGTCTCTCCCCATCCCAAGGGAGGGGTGAGAGGGAGTAGTCATACCATGGTGAGAGGGGGTTGTTGTTGGGAAGGGTTGCATCTGTGTGTGTGCATGTACATATCTAAATATTTAACCTTGCCCAATGTGAGGGCATCATTTTCTGAATCTTGCGAGTAGAATTCACATCACACACTTTTCCCCTGCCTATATAAAGCATGGGGATCAAGCTATATACGGTTCATCAAGTGCCACATGGGCGACCTTCAAGACCATCTTAAATTCTCATAAGCACTGTTTCAACGCTCCTTTGAATAAGTCACAACCTAAAAACAAAGCAAACAGACATTCAATTGCTAGGGCAACCAAAAGCGAAACAACAACGTAACTATTGTCGCCTCGCCAATGCTTTGGTGGAAGCATGCCCATACATTGATGCCATGTCCAGCAATTTTCCTCTATACTATAGGAACAAAAGTGCGCCAAGAGCTTACCCATTAAAATGACGAGGGTTTGTATTTGCGTAGGAACAAACTTATCTACTAATAGCTAATACATTTTGCTTCACCTGGTACTTTACAGTCCTCGAAGATAAGTTCACAAGTATTGGAGCCACGCATCCCAAGTTTGTCAAGCTTCTGCGCTGTACTGAATCCTTCCATGCCTTTTTCTATGATAAAAGCTGTGACACCATGCTGAGCTTTGGATGCCTTAGGATCAGTTTTGGCATAAACCTATAAAAATAACAATCATGAAAATAAAAGGAAAAAACTACCATGGGACCCCAAAATAAACGTAACTAGTCGAGTTTTAATGACCTGAGATGCTTTGAATCTTAATATAACTCTTAAAATGAGATATGAAAGTTTTGTGTTGGAAACAAGAATTATTTTTAAAAGTATGAAACATAACTTCTGATGTTCCTGAATGTTTTGTTTAAGGAAATGTTTGAAAATGTTTCACAATCATATATATCACTCCTTCCAATCATATGATTTGGAATATGTTTACAATTAAAATAAAATTTAAAACCATTCACAAAACAAATGAAAATTATGGAAATATTTAAAATAATTCTGGTAAACCCTAGATTTAAAGATTTAAAAATTTAAAGCCTAAATTAAAATTAAAATTCATTTCTTTTGAATGATAATTCAAAATGTCAAATTTGGAAGTAATTTGTATTTTTCCTAACCTACAAACCTTAAGCTATTTAATAGGGATCATCTTTTCGGCAAAGCTGAAACTAGCCATAAGACTTTTTAGTGATGTGGAACTACTCTACCGCTATTAAGCGGTAGGAGGGGGAGCTGGGGTACCCAGTCACCCCTCCCACACACACACATACACACCTGTGTATGCTGATCACTTTTGACTGCAGGCAGGACTTATGGGGGACAGGTGATGGCGGGATAATTTGATTAAACAGCTAAAGGTTTATACGTTAAGAAGAAATACAAATTACTTCCAAATTTGACATTTGTTCTGTCACTAACGCTATTTAATAGGGATGACTCACCTATTAGGAAGTTCTGACCGTACATGCTATGTACATAACAAAGAGAAACCCTGACACCTTGATAAAATAGACGTGCAAAGCACGGTTAGCGGCCTGAGCAATTCTGGTAAATGTGTGATGCTAGCAGTGTGACTAGTCTATGGAACACATTCTCATAAATGTAGGAATCTAAGAAGTAATGAAAGACGTTACCCAATCCCACCTTGCCAGAGGGTATGGGGATGTGAAAAGTATACAGTAATGCCTAACAACACAAAAATAATTGAATCCGTACTGGCTTTCGTACCGTGATTTTTTTGTGAATTGAGTCGCCTTTTAAATGTAAATAGCCTAATTTGTTCCAGGCCTTACAAAAACACCATATTAAATGATTATAAGAAGGATACAGTCCACTATACAGTAGTCAACGAATCACTGTACAATCATTTGGATCATTCAATAATATACTAACCATTGGTAACCTGTAAAAGAAATGTATAATTAGAGCAAAAATACAGTAACAAAAATGTGGAACTTCACCTTTGGAGTGAGGTAATGTCTGAGAGCAAAGTAGAGGAGGATGACAACCTGTAGATAATGTTAACAAGTGGCAGAAAACATATTCACTCAACTTTACTAAACAGATTAATAATTAATAAATGACAGAAAACGTCAACACTTGATTATAGGAAACTTGTTAACAAATGGCAGGAAATATCAATACTTAACTTTACGATAAACTTAAAATTAAATTATCTTTTTTTGCCTTTTCTAATTTTGAGTTTTTTTACTTTATGTTTCGTATTTTCTAAATTTAATAACATTTTCTTCATCGCTGCCACTTTTTTCTTTCTTTTTGTATCAGTTTTATCTTCCTCTTGGCCTGCTAGGACAGAAGGCATCTTTTTAAAATAACTATCTAAGGAAGCTTGTTTCTGCCTGCTGCTTAAAATGTTCGAGATTACTCAGGGAAACGTCATTTGAATATTCAAGCGCACGACATGTGACTAATTTTTTCTGGGTTTCTCTTCGACAAAAGAAGCCATTTTATGGTAGCAAGCTAGAGCCTCCTTAATTTCTGCCATGATCATAGGGTCATACTCCTCCCCCTCGCTGCTAGAAAACTGTTCCTGAACTTTGTTCACTTGCATCGCCTCCAACTCCTTCAGGTCATCCATCTTAAGATCCTCTTGGTGCTTCGCAATAGGCTCATTGATGTCGGCCTATGACATGTGACTAATTTTTTTCTGGGTGTGTCTTTAACAAAAGAAGCCATTTTATGGTAGCAAGCTAGAGCCTCCTTAATTTCTGCCATGATCATAGGGTCATACTCCTCCCTCTCGCTGCTAGAAAACAGTTCCTGAGCTTTGTTCACTTGCATGGCCTCCAACTCCTTCAGGTCATCCGTCTTAAGTTCCTCTTGGTGCTCCTCAATAAGCTCATTGATGTCGGCCTCATCAACTTCCAGACCCATGGACGTCCCAAGTGTAACAATCTCGGGAACCTCAGGTTGAGCAACAGGTTCAGGATCGTCAGCATTTTCGGAATTGACTTCAGCTTGGTCTGCGTAGAGGCCCTCAAAATCTCGTGCGGATATGGCATCAGGCCACAGCTTCTTCCACACAGTTCAAGGAGAGCCTCGAAACCAACTGCCAAGCTGTATTAATGATTTTCAGGCATATCACAATATCGAAGTGCTCCTTCCAAAATTCCCGAAGGGTAAGGTTTGTGCTCTGTGATTTTGAAACACCTCTTGAAGAGGTAATATTTTGTATAGAGTTTCTTGAAGTTAGAAATCCCTTGCTGATCCATGGGCAGGGGAGAGGGGTGGTGTTAGGCGGAAGATAGAGAACCTTGATGAAAAAATACTCTGCTAGGATATATTCCTCAAGGTCAGGAGGCTAAGCAGGGGCATTGTCAAACACCAGCAGGCATTTCATGGGGACGCACTTCTCTTCTAAATATTTTTTAACAGTCGGTCCGACTCGGTGAACGAGGTTCTTTTTACCCAGGCCTTTAAATTAGCCCTCCAGAAGTCCACAAGCTTCTCCTTCATCACTTTAAGGGCCTTGAAGGTTCGAAGAGTCTCCGAGTGCTACACCATCAGGGGTTTTACCTTACAATCCCCACAGGTGTTTGCACAGTGCAAGGGTAAGCCTGTCCTTCATAGACTTATGCCCAGGTAGCTTCTTTTCTTCTTCTGTGATGAACGTCTGACGAGGCATTTTCTTCCAGAAAAGCCCAGTTTTGTTGAAGCTGAACACTTCCTGGGGACACTAGCCTTCCTGGATAGTCAACTAGTTGAACGTCTTAACAAAGGCTTTGGCTGCTTTTGTGTCCGAGCTTGCAGCCTCCTTATGAAGCACCACTGAATGAACGCCAGACCGTCTCTTAAATTTTTCAAACTAACCCTGAGAAGCCTTGAACACTGAGGGTGTTTGCTTAGATTTCCCTACTGGGTCAACTTCTGCCTGGGCACACACGAGATCACTGTAAATGGGGCAGGCTTTCTGGCAGATTATCACTTCGGTGATTGTGTCTTCAGCGATTTCCTAGTCCTTAATCCAAACAAGCAGCAGTCTCTCCATCTCATTATGGATGTGCCTCCTCTTGCTGCAAAAAAAGTCAGGCCCTTAGAAGGTATTACTGCTTTGATGGCTTCCTTCTGTTTCAGGATCATTCTTTATCGTTGGCCATATTCCTTCGCGATCACACTTAACTGCATGTCAGCCTCATATTTCTTGATTATTTTCATCTTCATGTCCATACAAAGCATCATCCTCTTCTTTCTCTGCATATCAGCAACTTTCTTGGGACCCATGGATAATAAAGTAACTTAATATTGCAACACGATACAGTACAATATTTACGAAGGCGAAATCACAAACACAAAGTCAATGCGTACGATACCGTTGCTGAAACGAAAAGAAAGAAACGGCAATGCGTAGATGCATGATGGGATACAGTACAGTAGATGCTGACCAACAGGAGAGTAGGATCTTATGGCGGTAACTAGCATTTGAGTAGGGAGATAACCAATGGGAGCGCGGGAGGATGGCGGAAAATTTACGGGCTGGCAGCGGGCGAATTTTAAAATCAGTCTCGGACACGGTCGAGCTCTCATACCGTACCTCCTTTCATTGCATGAAACATTTTTCGTGATGCGAGTCATAAAATTCTTCTCATCTCTTTTTGTAGCATGAAAATTTTGTAAGCAGATTTTTTTCATGTCGAGGGGTACGACTATTAATTTATATCAAGTTACACAAGGGAAACGGTTATACGTGCTGACAGTGGTCACCTTTGCAGAGTACCTTAGTAGCTGTTACCCCGCAGAGGGGGGAGGAAGATGAAACAAAGAGTGAGCCACTTATTTTGTCACTCATCCCAGGCTTATCTACCCTCGCCATCTGCTACTTGTTCATCAAGGAGCTCGAGGTGTTATGAACAATTTATTATGTAGCCACCACAAGGGTAATGGGGAATGTCTGCATGCTCCTGTGGGTCACATTATAATACTGTAATGATATATGTGGAAACATTTAGTAATTTTTTATGTCTGTTTAAAAAGCCTCAAGCCCACCTAAAAATGTTCCAAATAATAGATATGTTTTTCTGTTTTTCTTAGCAGGTAGCTAGCAGCAATCCCTACAACCAGTAAGGTTTTAAATTTAGAAAGGCTAAGAATCCTGCCAACGTCAGAGCAACTTTGTTCACTATGTTGAGGAACTTAGTTTTTTGTTTTTTTCTGCTGATGTAAACAACTTTTTAGAAAATAATATGATTGACTTCTGCATTCTTAAGAATTTACAGAATTGCTTACCCAAGTCATTGCACATAGTGGACAAATACAAACTTGCAGTTTGCTAGTGTGCCTATGTACATACACATTTTTTCTTTTTCACTCTTGGGCTCACATGTTGTGAAAAGTTTTTTTGTTTATAAAAGAAAAGAAAAAAATTTAATACCCAGTTCCCGCATGTGTGTTGATAAACATATGTGCTATGCCATTACTGAATGCATGGATTTAGACAACAACAGACTGGTTTACTGTAACATTGCTTACATTCTTTAGCCGAAGTGACAAAAAGACATTTCTGGGTCGACCCGTGACGGCCGGTGAAAAGAGTCCTTCTTTACACTTTTCTGATATAAATCTTCCAAATATACCAGAGAAAGATAAAAGCATGGAATGCAGAGGTTACTACCCTCGCGCGAGCACCTCGTGGGTGTCGTGTATACATCAGGGGCGTGTGAAAACCACTATTCACAGGCTGTCTTCCATTTAGATAATTCCTTCAGCAAAGGGAAGGGCCGTAACAAAGGCCCCAGTAACCACACTTGGACCACGCCACCATCGCCCAACACGAACGCCCTCTAGGTCATCCTTCTGTTTTGGACTTGCCCGCATAGTCGTATTTTTTGTGTTCTCGGTGTTTTTCAAGTGTTTGTTGTTAATTCATCATGACTGACGCTGATGCTTCACCTTTACCAATGTTAAGTACCATAGTTTGTTTTGACAGCTTTTTTCAGTACCGGGCATTTGTTCTCTTTCCAGTAATGTGGATTTTAATTTTGGAAGCGGCTTGACCTTCCTCGGTGATGGCAGCCATGCTGGATTCATTCGCTTCGCTAGTATTTCAAGTTAATATTGCCCATCTGGTACTCTGTCATCTAGGTTATATCACTTACATTTTATAACCATTATTATTATCAATATTTTATTATTGTTTTTACTATGGTATTTTTTTGCTAGCAAGTCCAATTTGGACGAACGAAGAATAACGTTCTTGCCTTTGTTATAGTTTACGTACACGCCTCGGGAAGGTGGTCGTTTTAGACTACTGTATATCTTTTTATTTGTTACGCTGTCGTTATTCTTCGTTCTTGGTTATTACAATTTTATCATTATTCTTATACCATATTATTGTGTGCTTTTGGTTCTTTATAATGTAACCATGAGAGCGTGAGCATGGAGTTCTCGTTTTCTGTTACTACAGTTACGAGTTACCCTTTCTCTCATTTTCTTTCTTAAGCTCGAGTAAGGAGAGGTGGATTTCCCGTTTTCCGATTTATACGCTCACGAGTTATCCTTGCCTCCTCTTCTTCTCCGGGTTTATGATATTACGTTTGATGGTATTTACGTTTTATTGATGTGGTTACTGTTAATATAGCTAGCATTATTAATAGGTTCCGTTAGTGTATGAGTCATTATTTTGGGATCGCTTTATGCCGCCACCCGTACAGTGAGCCCTCGCTACTTCGCGGTTCGACCATCGCGGATTCACCACTTCGCTGATTTTTTTCATAACGCATGTATATACATATATCGCGGATTTTCCGGAAATTTCGAAAATACTGCGATGTGACTGATGGTGCGAGATTGGAGAAAGTAAGGAAAATTGAATCATGATTGATTTTCAATATAAATGAAACTTTGAGGAGCAACAAAGATATCATTTGTTAGAGAGAGAGAGAGAGAGAGAGAGAGAGAGAGAGAGAGAGAGAGAGAGAGAGAGAGAGAGAGAGAGAGAGAGGAGAGTGTGTGTGTGTGTGTGTGTGTTGTTTTAAATGTAACAAACAAAAAAATTTTATAGGTTATAACACATTGGTGCTTATGTAATATCAACTGTATACTGTAGACGGTTTGAATATGTTAAGAAATGGTATAAACGATATTTTGTTAGTGTATTCGTACACTCTCAAGAGCGGCAGCTAGACGTCAGCTGATCTAATCACAGCCAAAAGTAAAACAAAAAGAAGTCAACAATACTCGATTTTTAAAACACACCCGAAATTTAAAAACAAAAGTACACGCTTTCTTAATGTGCAATTAACTATTTAAAGAGTAGCAATTTTCTAGAATAAAATGTTTCCCAAAATATAGTGGTTTGCTGATGAAATCAGATGCCGTATTTTTAGCAACAATTGAAATGGATGTAAACTCGGCATAATTTTTTCGTTTCGTATTTAATTGACACTAAGAAAACTAATTTTAGTTTCTTCATCTATATGTAAGTATTGTATAACACGAAGAGAGAGAGAGAGAGAGAGAGAGAGAGAGAGAGAGAGAGAGAGAGAGAGAGAATGAATCAGCTGTTGTAATCAATGCCGTGTTTTTGTTTCGTGAGAATTTCATCGCCACGACTATAACAACAACAGTATTATACAGACTTCTGTAATATGATAAAGTAAAATATTCGTAATAACCTATTTTATATGAAATGGGGCTATTTTTTTTGTTTAAAATTTACATTTACGTACGTAAAACAACTCTCTCTCTCTCTCTCTCTCTCTCTCTCTCTCTCTCTCTCTCTCTCTCTCTCTCTCTCTCTCTCTCTCTCTCTCTCGTAAATTGTTTTCCTGCTTTGCTACGTATGTATGATTATATATAAATACGGTAAATAATATTTGTAATAACATCTGTTCTAAAAGCTTTTACTGTAATATCATTATTTATCACTTTCATCATGCGCGTTAAATGCCTTCGTTTGTTTACTGAGCGTACTTTATGACGCCGTCTTTTCAGGCGGCGTCATAAAGAAAAACATTTCATTTGGAAGCCCTAAGAAAAATTAAGTAAAACACTGGTAATAACAAAATCAACATACTGTACTGAATAATCAATATAATCGATGCAAAAACTAACCTATACACAGATGTGTAAATGCGTTTGTTTCTTCATTATGATCAGAGATAAACGTAAACAAAACATTGGTTGCCATTTTTTATCGTGCTTTTTGGTGTGTTTAGGAAACGCATGATATAAAATCGCCTTTAACATTTGTGCCTGTTTTAGTTTAGGGTACTGTAGTACATGCATTAAGTGTTCTGTACATTAAAGGGTAGTTTGTTAACAGTACTACGTACAAGGGAAGGTTTTAAAAGTCTGAATATACATGTTAAATAATACGTAAATATGGTGTCACTACTTCGCGGATTTTCACCTATCGCGGTCGGGTCTGGAACCTAATTACCGTGATAAACGAGGGTTCACTGTAACCTCAAGTTAATCACTGGCGTAATAGCCATTGATCCTGATACGAAGGATTTCCAGTCCGGAGGGATTGGAACTGAGGTTCAAGCTGTCTGGAAAATAGTTGGGTGTTACTTGGTTCCTCACCGTGAGCAGGAGACATTGAGGGCAACCCATAGGGTCTGCCTGTTCTCTTGGTCAAGGGCAACACTGGGAGAGATCTGTCCCTGGGATCAGGAGATCTGCTGTCTTGGGGTCCTAGATCGTCCGGGGGGGGGGGGGGGGGGGGGGGGGGGTCCCTGGGACCGAAGGAAGCAACCAGTGTCCCGAAGAGAGGCTTCATTTCCCGACTACGGGTAGGTAGGCAATGATTGAAGTCAAGGGAGAACGTATATACTTCCGGTCTGGAGGTGATGTTCAAGGAACAAGCAAAGGTATCCCATTGCCTAAATCTGGGAGCGGGATTCCTATCGATGGCAATTTTGAGGGTCTATTACTGGAATAGAGGCCTAAAAAGAGAGAGAATCTTTACAAAATCTTCACCACGGAGCATCTAGTTGTAAAGGAGATCCCCATTGGGTTCTCCAATGTTGTGGATGTGAGGTGTCTTTTAGGCAAGATGAGTCTTGCTGGTGAAACGAGTTTGATGAGCTAGCCAAGTTTCTTAAGATAAGACTGCCGACGACACCCGCTCGGTGGTGGGGAGAAGCAATTTTCCCTCGTAGGAATCACTCAAAAAAGGGAGCCTAACAAGTGAAAGCAGTATTTCTCCCTCAGGAGGATCATCAATGCCTGTTTATTGTTATCCACTCTGTTTCCCAAAGGAAGGCCTCTGAACAGAGGCTGGTTGAGGAAGTCTCCCGCAGAAGGGGTGGATTGGATACAATTCAAAATCCGTAGCCATGATCCCACGAAGGGGGACCAAATGTACGTACAGGAAGTGCGTCCAGTGAACGGGAAAACAGACGAATCACTGACGTCCCCAAGGGCAAATCTTCCCAAGGGAAGATGATGCCTTTCCAGGAGATTGAGAGATGGTACCATTTGTGCTCTGATCGTAGTCCTGAGAAAGTGTGGTACCGTATTTGGCCTCAACCCCTTTTCTTTGATGATTCCACAGGAAACATTAAATCCAGGAAAACCGAGATAAGACTCCTTGGATGAGATTCTCGTCTGGCAACCTCCTTATCAGGACAGTCTCTTGATCTGATCTCATAAAGAACCAGAGAAGGAAGATACCTGATGCCAAAGGACCTAGGATCTGCCTGTTTCTGAAGAGGTTGGATTCGACGGAGACTGATGCAGTCTTGTCAAACCTGCGGAAGTTTCTACAGGCCAAAGACCATGTCTATAGATACTCATATTGGATATGACAATCGGGTCTTTCTTTAGATTACTCTTTCCTCAGATAGTGGTAGATTTAAGGAGATGTCTCGGAGGAGCTCGAGACTGTTAGGATCAGCCATTTATCCAAAGCCTTCAGAGACAGGGCCAATCCTGAAGGGGAAGGTTGACCTTAGGGTAAAACTACCTGTGACAACCTTCGGTACCTGGCTACACAGAAGCACAATTCCCCGACATGACAGGCTGTAGATGGATGTCCCAAAAAGGGGACTAGGAGTATCAGTCCTAGTGGTTGATCCTGTTATCTATTTACCAAAATAAAAAAAAATAAATCACTTATGTGTTTGATGTGCATACGTCATAGCATTATGCGTTCGCACACACAATAGCTTTGTTTACTGTGTATTTTACTTAAAAATGTACTTAATGATATAAAATTCACTTTAAATACATAATCATCATAGAAAGGAAAAAGAGAGAGAGAGAGAGAGAGAGAGAGAGAGAGAGAGAGAGAGAGAGAGAGAGAGAGAGAGAGAGAGAGAGAGAGAGAGAGAGAGAGAGAGAGAGACGTATATAGATGTACGGCTATGCAATGTTTTATCGTGATAAATAGTCTTTTCGTATGTACATTAAAGTAAACCATTCTATATTCTAAATAAAATCAATTTACTGTTATACAATACCGTGCTAGGCGGTACATCTTAACAATCCATGTTTGCCAACGGTTATGCTCAAGTAAGCGGATAAGCAACTTGGTGTAGTAATGAGGGCTTTGGGTGTGGAGGAAATGACCCCCTAAATCTTGAAGTCACTGGCAGCAGGGTGACGATTGATCTTACTAGAATTAGTATAGACTGGCAGGGGTCACTTGTCTTGGTTAGAGAGGCACTTCACATTACAAAGAACTGGCTATCCTTAGATGTATCTAGCCAATGAATCCTCTATGGATTTGGTCAGTCATAGAAAGAGCGTAGCCGGGTGCAAAGTATCTCCCGGTTTATAAATACTAAAGAAAAACTGCAAACAGGTAATTGGAATGTTAAAACCATGAATCAGGTTGGGAAGCTACAGCAAGTGGAGGGGGGAATTTATGAAATATAATTTCGATATCTTGGCCCTAAGTGAAACACTTAAGGGGATTGTTAAGGAAACTGGCAGGGGTCACTTGTCTTAATTAGATAACTGGCTATCCTTTAATGTATCTAGCCAATGAATCCTCTATGGATTTAGTCGGTCATGGAAAGAGATGACAGAATGGCCCGCAGTCCCGGGCCTAGCAGGGTGCTAAGAATCTCCCGGTTTATAAATACTAAAGAAAAATTGCAAATAGGTAATTGGAATGTTAGAACCATGAATCAGGTTGGGAAGTTACAGCAAGTGGAGAGGGAATTTATGAAATATAGTTTGGATATCTTGGCCGGAAGTGAAACACGTTGTAAGGGGATTGGTAAGGAAACTTTAGACGACTGCAATATATAAATATCTACTCAGGAAGATCAGATGGAGTTGGAAGAGAAGAGGTAGGAATGATGATGACACCAAGAGCAGAAAAGGCATTAACCCTGTGGAGAACTGTAAATAGTAGATTGTTACTAGTAAAGTTTAAATCAAAGCAGTCCAATATGAATAGTTTGCTATGCCCCAACAAATGATTCCCTTGAAGAAAGGAAAGATGAATGCTATGAAGAACTGCAGAGGACAATAGATGAGATCCCTGAGAGAGATAAGAAAATCGTGATTGGCGGCTTCAATGCTAAAGTTGGAAGATATAATCAAAGGATAGAGAATGTGATGGGTGTCGAGCGTCTCTGCAAAGTTGCAAATGAAAATGGATCACATTTCATAAGTTTCTGTTTAGCAAACAATCTTGTCATTGGAGGTACTCTTTTTCAACACAAGAACTTCCACAATTATACATGGACTTCACCATGTGGCAATTATAAAAATCACATAGATCACAATGCCATTAATAAAGAGAGAAGGAGGACACAGAGCAATGTAAGAAGCTATAGAGGTGCAGATATTGGTAGCGATCGCCAGCTCCTCATTGCCACACTGAAATTAAAACTGAAAGCACCTAACAGAAACACAGACGGAATACCTAGGTTTGATACAACTAAAATTTTAGAAGAGCACAGAGAAACATTTACAATTGATGTAAGAATGGATTTGCAGTCTTAGAGACTTTAAAATACGAAGAACAGACAGTTAATGAAGAATGGTGTGATATTAAGAACATATATCAGGCAGTTGGTAGTGAAGTCTTGGGACACGCAGTTACAAGGAGAAGGCCATGGATATCAAATGATACTTGGGATACTATAAAAAGGAGACAAAAACAGAAAGTCAAAATTTTTCCAGGAAATAATGAAAATTTCAAGGTAGAGCATACTTGAAAAACCCTATGTGAAAGAAATGACAGAATAAATAGTGGTAGCTCTCCTCTTAATCCAAACTCATGAATTATTTTATGTATACCATATCTCCATATGGTATCATATGCCTTTTCAAGGTAAAAAAAAAAAGACTGTCACATGGTGCTGTTTGGAAGCAAAGGCTTCACAAATAGAGGACTCAAGTCGTATCAATACATCAGTCGTTGAGTGCATTTTTCTGAATCCACATTGAATTGGTGATAAAATACCTTTCTTTTCAAGGTACCATATTGGTCTTACATTGACCATCTTCTCCATGATTTTACAGAAACAAGATGTCAATGCAATAGGCCTATAATTTGCTGCTAAAAACTTGTCCTTACCGGGTTTTGAAAAGGCTAAAATAATGGCTAGTTCCCAAACACTTGGATAACTATGATCATGCTATATTCTATTATTAATGCTTAAAATAAATAACTTTGTATTAAAAGGTACGTGTTTAATCATTGCATATGGAATTCCATCGGGTCCAGGGGCTGTATCGTTACACGTAGCAAGTGCAGAATCAAATTCCTTTTCAGTAAATGGAGAATTGTATGACTCTTCCTTTCTTGTTGCAAAATTTGAAACCGTTTCTTCAATGCTCCTATACTAGTGACCAGGAGCAGCTTCACAATTACATGATACAGACACAAAGTAAGGACAGTGTACTCCTTTCCCCGGTCGACATCGACAGAAGAGCGGAAGCGTAAAAAACTGTAACAAAACAAGAATTAAAATTAATTAATTCACTTGAGAAAATTAACTACTCAGGACAATCATTCAACCCTTCGGCGGAAAGGGGGTTCCCTGCGAAGAGGAAGCTGAAAATTTTAATTACAACAGTTATAATTTTACTTAATTAATGAAGAAAACCATTCGGAAGCACAAACAAATCCGCGAACAGGAAAGGTGTTACCCCAGAAGAGTATTCTTCCGGCCGCCCACGAGTGAGCGGTGATGACCTTGAGAAAGAGCAAGACCGAAGTCAAGCTCCGAAAGGGTTGCACTCCCTTCCCCCCGCAGATTTCTTCTAAGAACACATAAAGGGGAAGGCCCCAATAACAGCTGAATGGAGGTGTATCCAAACGATGCAAAGTTACACATAAGGCCATCCGCCAACGGGATGACCGATGTCCAAGGGAGAAAGGTCGGAAGGGAAAGCTTTCCGTCCTTGAGAAACTGCCGTACTACGGTGTCACACACAAAGCAACATACACTGTAAAGAAAGCTTACAACATACAGTGGAACCTCTACATACGAATTTAATCCGTTCCAGAACCAACTTCGGATGTAGAAAATGTTCGGATGTAGAAACGAATTTTCCCATAAGAATACATTGAAATAGGATTAATCCGTGGTTGAGCCCAAAAACCTATGATAACTTCTTAATAAACTACTACACATAATTTTCCCATGAGAATAATGAACACTAAATTAGATAATAGACATGTAAATAAGAAGAATAGACATGTAAATAAGAAGAATTAGCAAAAAATGATAAATAAGAAACGGGTTTTTAGCGTCCCTTTACCTTAGAAACTCCAGCGCAGGTGTTGTTAGTCTTGCTACGCAGAGAGGAGACGGACGGGCGGCGAGGAGGTAGAGAGGTTAACTACGATAAACGTACACTACCGTAACTTATTCTAACTTACACTAAGTGAACTTTAACATAACTTAGCTTATTTTTTTTTTATTTTTATATTTTATATATTTTTTTTTACATTTTCTTTTTTTCTTTTTGATGATTACGTAATTTTAATCACTATCACTCTATACATTTAAAATTGACTGAATTTCTTTTGCTTCACTCTTTTCCGTTTTCTGTGTTTCACTTTCTTCCGCTTCACTCTTTGCCGTTTTCTTCGATTCACTTACATCCTCTTCATTGCGAGTTCGCTTCGCAGTTTTTTTAAAGAAAGCATCGATAGATAATTGCTTGGTACGGCTTTTCAGAATGTTTCGAAAGTGAGTTAGGCAAACATCATCGAATTGAGAAACTACACGACAAACCTGCAATTTCTTTGGATGGTATTTGTCGATGAAGTCGACCATGTCTTGATATTTTCCTCACACCTCTTTTATTTGCGCCGACCCTAACACGTGTTCTACCTCCTCGCTCCCTTCCTCGTCATCACTCATGTGCTCGACATAGCATGGAGTTCCTTGAGCTCATCCGTGGTAAGTTCGTCGTGATGTTCGGTGACGAGTTCCGTAACGTCATCTGCGTTGACCTCCAGACCCATGGACTTGCCAAGGGAGACGATTTCCTCTACGGCTTCCGCTGCACCGACCACGGGATCAGGTTCGGGGTCAAAACCCTCGAAATCTCGGGGAGAAACTGCATCAGGCCACAGCTTCTTCCAGGCAGAATTGAGGGTCCGTCGAGTTAATCCCACCCAAGCCTGATCTATGATCTTCAAGCAGTGCACGATGTTGAAGTGGCCCCTCCAAAATTCACGCAAAGTTAAGTTTGTGTTTTGCGTGACATTAAAGCACTGCTTAAATAAGTGGTTGGTGTACAGCTTCTTAAAATTAGAGATGACTTGCTGGTCCATGGGCTGGAGGATAGAGGTGGTATTCGGTGGAAGATACAGCACCTTTATGAACTTGAATTCATTGAAGATATCATCTTCAAGTCCTGGGGGGGGTGAGCGGGTGCATTGTCAAGGCATAGCAGGCACTTTAAAGGCAATTTCTGTTCATGAAGATACTTCTTCACAGAAGGGCCGAAAACTTGGTTTACCCATTGCACAAAGAATTGCCTAGTGATCCAGGCCTTCGAGTTGGATCACCAGAAAAGATGAAGCTGATCCTTATCGACGTTGTGTGCTTTAAAGGCCCTAGGGTTCTCTGAATGGTAAACCAGTAAGAGCTTGACTTTAAAGTCCCCGCTAGCGTTGGCACATAGGGCAAGAGTCAACCGATCCTTCATTGGCTTATGCCCAGGCAATTTCTTCTCTTCGGCAGTGATGTAGGTTCGACTCGGCATCTTCTTCCAAAACAGCCCGGTTTCATCACAATTAAACACCTGCTGCTCTAGGAAGCCTTCTTCCTGCACGATCTTTACGAAGTTCTTGACAAAGTCAGCTGCAGCCTTTGTGTCCGCACTAGCAGCCTCTCCGTGGCGAACAACTGAATGAATCCCGGACCGTTTCTTAAATTTCTCGAACCAGCCACGAGATGCCTTGAAATCATCTGAGGAAGGCTCGGTTGAACTCTCCCCAGCATCACCCCCAGAGCTCTCCTCCTTCAAGTCCTTAAAGATGGTGTGCGCCTTCTCGCAGATAACGGTCTCGGTGATGGTGTCGCCAACGATCTCTCTCTCCTTAATCTACACTAGTAGAGGTCGTTCCATCTCTTCTATGATAGGGGTACGGCGTTTGGAAATTATAGTGATCCCCTTAGAAGGTTTCACTGCTTTAATAGCTTCCTTTTAAGGATTGTCGAGATTGTCGACATACAGTAGGGTACCGAATTATGCGAGAATTTGGTCGATGAATGACCTCGTATAAATGGAAAATCGCAGATTTCGAAACACAACTAACAGAAATAATTACATTTGGCCATGGCAACCGGCAACTTGCTTATTCAAACGTGTTTACTACCCTTTTCCATTACTTTCTTTGTACTGTACTGTATTTCTTTATAATATCAAATTGTTCTTGTAAATAAATCAAACATTTAATATACTTTAAAGTTCTAATAACTTGAAAAATGGTTAAAATTACAACCAGGATGGGTGTAAACACTGTATATTTCCCGTTATAACACGACCCAAAATACAGAAATTTTAATGTTTGTCATATCTATTGTTTAAGACAACTGGTGAATAGCAAAACCATCACTCTATAGACTAGCTTTTGTTGGATGATTGAAAATCCAAAATTATCAAAATGAAGGAGATTTTATATCATGCGTTTCCTAAACATGCCAAAAAGCACAATAGAAAACGACAACCAATGTTTTGTTTACGTTTATCTCTGATCATAACGAAGAAACAGACGCATTTACACATCTGTGTATAGGTTAGTTTTTGCATCCACAGCAATCTTACCAATATTGATTATATGTTGATTTTGTTATTACCAATGCTCTACTTAATTTTTTTTCTAAGAACTTCCAAATAAATGAAGTGAATGCCATTTATATAATATTTTTCTTTATGACGCCGCCTGAAACGGAAACCTATTTGTTTACGCTCCATCTTCGATCATAATAAACAAACGAACGCATTAAACACACATGATCAAAGTGATAACTAATGATATTACAAACATTTAGTAAACATTGTTATTACATATATTTTACTTACCGTATCCATATAAATTCCTAAATTCGTAGCAAAGCTGGAAACCTTTTTTTTTTCCTTATGCGTTTAATCCACAATAGCAAACTGCCGCTAATGACAGAATGATAATTTACGATAATTCTAAACAGTTACGAAAGATAATTGTCCTTTCCATATCCAAAATACTTTTCCTAACTTCAGTTAGGAAAACCATATGCAAAAAGTGGTAAAAGAAGAAAGTACTAGGCCTATTTTTAAAGTCATCGAAATATTAGGTTACCGCTATTACGTTCGATGTGACAGAGAGAGAGAGAGAGAGAGAGAGAGAGAGAGAAAGAGAGATTGTTTACTAAACAATATAGTTTATAACACATTGGTCCTTATGTAATATTAACTGTATTGATGGTTTTAATAAATTAAGAAATGGTGTAAACAATTCTTTGTTAACGTATTCGTACGCGCATATTCGTGAGAGCGGAAGCTAGACATCAGCTGATCTAATCACAGCCAAAAGTAAAACAAAAAGAAGTCAGCAATACTCGATTTTTAAAACACACCCGAAATTTAAAAACCCAAGTACATGTTTTATTATAGCGCAATTGACTATTTAAAGAGTAAAAATTTTCTGGAATAGAATGGCGTTTCCTAAAAAATAGTGGTTTGCTGACGAAATCGGATACCGTATTTTAAGCTATGATTGAAATAGATGTATACACGGTATAATTTTTTTTGTTTTGTATTTAATTGACACTTTCAGAAAACCGATTTTGGTTTCTTCATCTATTTGTAAGTATTGTATAACACGAGAGAGAGAGAGAGAGAGAGAGAGAGAGAGAGAGAGAGAGAGAGAGAGAGAGAGAGAGAGAGAGAGAGAGAGAGAATCAGCTGTTGTAATCGAGTGCCGTGTTTTTGTTTCGTGTACCTCCTGAAGCGAGGAATTGATCGCCACAACTAACAATTGTCATGTTAATTTCATTCTTAAACTCAAGTTGCCATATGTTAACTAGGGTTTCATTTCTTACGGAGAGAGAGAGAGAGAGAGAGAGAGAGAGAGAGAGAGAGAGAGAGATTTGATGGCAGAAATTTGAGAGAGAGAGAGAGAGAGAGAGAGAGAGAGAGAGAGAGAGAGAGAGAGAGAGAGAGAGAGAGAGAGAGAGAGAGAGATTTTTATTTTACCGTCTACTCTACAAAACTAATCTTTGCAAATCAAATGTGTACTGTTTAAAATATGACAAAATGTTGCCGACTCGTTACCGTATTTTAGGCTATTCACTGCCGATAAACGAACCCAGTCTACTCGTGAAAACCTTGAACGCCCGGAGGGAAAAATAAGGCTTTTATATATACTGTACTAAACAAAAATAATGCTTTAATATATCATCATAACACTACCATTACAATTATCGTAAGGTTGGAGAAAGATGATTGCCGAGAACGTAACCACAATTCTGTTTACATTTTGTCAGCTGGACTCTCACAGTTAACAGTTGATTTCATTGTTGATGTGGAATTTTATCCTTAAATAGGCTATTCATTATGAAATTATGTTAATAAGATGTAATGTTAATATTGTTTTGTAAAATTTATTAAAAATCACCGTATTTAGGGCTACCAATATGCTTAGAAAGACATTAGATTTGATACATTTTATAGTGCTTGACTCGCAGACTTTGAACAGTTTCGCAGATACAGAAAATTTATTTTTGAAAAATAGAGGTCGCATAAAAGGGGAATCGTATAATTCGAACACGCATAATTCGGGACCCTACTGTATTACGGCCATACCGTTTAGCAAGTTCACTCACGCGGACGCCACGCTCATGTTTTTCAATAATTTCCTGCTTAATTTCTAAAGAATGCATTTCCTTCTTCCTTTTCTCACCACTACCACTACCACTTGCAAAACTAATCCTTTTAGGACCCATACTTTACGTAAATTAGCGTTAAAGGAGGCACGTAAAAAATCCCGATTAAAACAGAGTTAATAGCAGAACGCACAGAGCACAACCGCAAGAAGCCGACGAGAACAGAGGACTGACCCAAGACCCGCTAATTGAGGGTCTCTCCGAGGTCGATGTGCTGCCTTCTATCGGCGGAAATAAAAAACACTTCAGGCGCTATGAGCACGGACTACGCGTACGAGTATTGTTTACTTCGGGTGTCGAAAAAAACATTCGAGTGTACAGTCGGAACGTGTTCGAATTGTACTTCGCGTCGAAAAATTCGGATACAACCGTACGACGAAAATTGCTTACTTCGTGTGTCGAAATAAAATTTGGGTGTAGAGTAAAAAATTTGCTCGAATTTTACTTCGGATGTTGGAAAATTCGGATGTAGATACGTTCGTGTGTAGAGGTTCCACTGTATATACAAAAATATTAAGAATGTTTTCATATACTGTATAATACCCCTATAAATAGTGTATGTTTGTATTCCAGTTACGAAACAACTACAGATTCAGGTTCTATTGGATCTGTCACACAACCCTTTATGCTGAAATACGTCAAACACATCAATGACATAACGCCAAGAACCAATCCAGATATTAGAACCGAAGCTACCTGGTTGCTAGTATGCACCTGACTACCATTTCTTGAACTTGTCGGTGAACATGTTAAGATGTTCTTTTCTGCACACTCGTAGACCAGACCAATCCGGCATCCTTCTCAACCTTCATGTTAAATACAATCAACCTATAAGTGAAGTAAAATTAGTGAACATCCAATTCTGTTACTAGTTATTCTTAGCAGAGTTAACGTAACAAAATGTACCTCACTTTTTCTTCTCTGGTTGTGGTTTACCTTTAGTTTGTCACACTCGCAGTATGTAGTTGTTTCACGACAGCATGGGCATAGTTTAGCTTTTAAAAGTTTTTAATTTTCCTTACTTATTTTGCAAACTTATTTTTCCATATTGATCACAGAATTTAAGTTGCCGTTCTTAGTTTTGACAACATATGTAAGAGCTATTCTAGTTAAAAATTCCACTTACTTAGCCTGAGCATATTCCTCTTGTAATGGTTTATATTCAGTTTTCTTTATTTGGTATTGATCCATATATTCACATTCAACGTAGTTATGTAGGCCTTTCTAATGTGACTATATGCTTTGCCAGGAGAATGAAGTTTATATTTTTTTGTCTCTTTATAAGGAAAATTTTTATATTCTTAAATATTTTCTGTGTATTTAAAAAGTAAGTATGAGTGCAGCACGCTAAATCATATTAGTTATATCAAGAATTCATTTACATTACAAAATAACCACCTTTTAAGAAGGAAAATATAAGACTTCTTTTTATACCATGCTAAGATTATATATTGCTTTTGGCAAGATTGGAGGTCGACAATCGGAGAAAGACACGCTAGCAATCTGGGATCGGTAAACTGGCAATCGGAGATCGGCAAGCTGTTTGGTGATTGGCGATCGACAAGCTGACGATTGGTGATCGGTGAGCTGGAGATCGACGATCAGCAAGCTGCTGATGATTGTCAATTGGCGAGCTAGCAATCGGCAACGGTGAGCCACAAGCAGCAGTTCGGTGGTAAGAGGTCGGAGATGAGTGTTGGACAAGCGAAGCGACGCAAGGAGGGCAAATAGCGAGTCCAAGGAGAGTCCGGTGAGACAGGCGAAGGTCTGTAACCACCAGATGAACGGCGAGACTGACGAGGCTCGTCAGGCTGACGATATCACAAGGTCCTTGAACGATCCTCCTAAGGGGATTGTACAGCAGAATTTGACGACGAGTCTAACACGATTCATTGACAAAGGTGAAAGAGCATGTCAAGAGGCAACAAGGAGGACCACGAGCTCAGCGAGTTCGCCGATAACCCTGATGATCCCCCGCAAGGAAGACTGCTCAGCATGAAGATCTCTGGAAGGACTCTGAAGAGGTGTCTCTATGGGTAGTCTCTCTCGCGAACGGAAGGGAGGAACAGCCCAACACCTGGGGAGGAAAACTTTCCCTCGAAAGGGAAAGTAGTCCAACCCTGAAGGCGGACCTCCGAGCAGCGCTCTTTGCTTCCCATCAACAAGCCTTGTTCAAGTTGAAGGTCTGCATCGAGTGCTACCTGAGAAAATGCAGCCGAAGCTAGTTCTTCGAAATAAGCATGTCAATCAGGAGCTGCCACAGGCACAGGAGAACAGGTAAGTGATGGCCCATGACAGAAGATTCCCCAGAAACGAAAGGCACTGCTCTTCTAAGTTGGCTATCTTAGCCGAACGGAGAAGAATGGCATCGCTAATTGAGAAAAGACAAATTATCTATATCTAACAAAAAAGTCCCTCGAGAGGAGCACCTAGTACGCGGACGGGAAGGGAGTCCACCGAGACAACAGACACAAATAATTGATGGTTTGTGTTTATGAAAAAATATTTAATTTTTTACATATTTGTTATAGCTCTCAAGTGTCCCCCCCAAAAAAAGTGCCTTAATCTGTTATTATTTTCAACAGGTACTGACAGCAGGGCCCTACTCCCAGTAGGTACTCGCAGTAGGGAGTCAAGTTTGAAGTGAACATTAAGTGACATAGAAAAGTTTTCAGTGGCAGTCAAACTTTTGTGTTGTCAATGCCCAAACCCAGTTGACTGTTCATGCAGATAATGAACCAGTATGTTGCGGGGTTCTCCTTTAAGCTTGAAGTTTTTCCTGTCATAAGTCTGGAATAATATTGCATGATCCTGCAACTGATTATGTTGCTAGTCAGCGTGGAGAAGACTGTTAAAAGCAAGTTTGCCAAGATCTTCTAGTTTTGCCGCATGAATTGCAACCTTGTTTTAAAATCCCTTTGATCGTGAGGCAAGCTACTTGTATTTGAAAGTATCCAAAACATACCCGGCTAGGGTGTGCCTTTGTTTATAATTGCATCTGGAACCCATAAGTGTGTCCAGCATGTGAATAGTTCTTTTTTTTTTTTTTGTTATTCACAATTTCTTTTATCTTGTTATAGTGAGGCTGGAGTGTAAAGGGGTACTAATTTTTCCTTTAATTTCTTATTTGAATTTGACAAAACAATGTTAATGTAATCCTAATAGTTTTTTTTTTTTTTTTTTATTAAATCTCTTTCTAATAAATCATTTATCATAATTTTTTTCTCTCACACTGTTCCTATTGTCAGTATTAAAAAATTTTCCATTTCACCTAATGTTCGGACACTTTACTTAAGCTTGAAGCTATCTTACCTAAAGAAAATAAGAGCTATTCACATATACTGCTCATTTTCCCAGAAATGCATCAGCGGTCATGCTAAACGTTTATTCAGCAAGCTCAAGGCAAGGGAAGATAAGGAGGTCCCCTTGCCCAGTATAAAATCAAGGGGTAGTGCCCAGTGCACAGTTCATCCTTGATTGTTTGCCTTTTACCCAGATTTTTGGGTATTCCACTGTTGTATATTTTTTTGTGTACTGAACGTTGGGGTGTGGTCGGCATAAAGGACACTAGGCAGTTTGGGTGCTACCTCTGGCCACAGTCCGCAAACCACTACATAATTTTTGGTGCCCAGACCCGGGAAACACAAACCTTTAGGCATGGCATCGTCATCAGGTAAAAGCCAAAAGGCTAACAAGAGCCTTAGCCGTGATGTGGAGTCTTGTCAAGATTGTTAGTGACCTGGCAACTCAGGTCAAGTTCCTGACATTTCAAGTGGCGGCCCTGAAGAGCATTGAGCCGTCACCAACAAGCCACATTGCCACTGGGGTCACAACCACAGTGACCACCAGTGCTCCTTTTACATGTCCCGCTTGGCCAAATATCAATGGTCTGGCAATCCCAGTAACTGGAGTAGAGCCAGTGAGTGGAGGTCTTCAGCACCCTCCAGGGTTCACACCGTTACTCTCCCCCTGTACCAAGCTACTGGGAATCTCATGCTCTGAGTAGACCGCTTGCTTTCTCGCCTGTTCCGGCAACTAACCCCGTTAATCTGCCAGAGACTGCAGTCTGTAGACTAGGGGAGCAGTTCCTGGACAACCCGGCCGAAGTCAGTAGGCCAGAAAAGGCTCCAGCAGCTACAGGTGAGGCAGTTCTTGCCCAGACAGGGGCCATTCCAAAGCAAAGACGCCAGGCCAAGGAAAAGGCCAGACCAGCATTACCCGAAATTTTGACCATGTCCCAGGAGACAACCAGCGACGATTCTGGTAGCGAGACTTCTGGTGACACTTCCAGATCCTGTCTCAGTGTCACCTCAGACGACACTGTCTCGACCGACCACGTCCAGTCTCTCCAGACAGAACACAGTCTGTCTGATCTGCTCAAGGTCCTCGACTCCAGGAGGAACCCCAAGCCTGGAATCTTCCAGACAGAAACTGGCCAGAGCTTTGCCTGATTCCTGAGGGATTTTGAGGCCTACTGCGCGAGTAAATATACCGCTTGAAGCTCTGGCCGGTGGACCGTTGAACTCGAAAGATTCCTAAAGGGGGAAATCAAGGAGGCGTTCTCGGCCATAGGGAGTCCCGAGATCTCATACCCTGACACGAAGGAACGCCTCCTCGACTGGTGCCGAGAAGCCCGAGAGAGGCGTGATGCGGATAGGAAGGCACGATTTAGCAGTGCCACCTGTGGTGAGGGCGAACTGCTTTAGATGTACGCCGTCCGGTTGGCCTCCCTATACAGGTCGGCTTATTGTTGCCGTAGTTTGGACCGGAGCTGCAAGTTGGTTGGAACAGTTTCTGGCCATCATTAATGCCTCCGCTGGCCATCAGGCCACTTGGCAGGAAGTTCTACACCTGTTGATTGTTCTCGACAAGGCATCCCGTCAGCGAAGCCAGAAGGCAGAGGATTTGGCCATCAGTCATGTGGGAAAGTCATGACACGGCTCGTATATCGACAGGGTTGCCATGGCTGCCCCCAACCGTTTGCCTGGACCTGACAGAGCGTATTCACGCACTCCTCCTTGACCTGTCCCCAAACCTGCACCTGTGGAAGTGCGCCTGCCACCATTGTGCACCCCGGATAGGTCTCCTCAGCGTAACCTGGGTAGCAAAGTTCCATGGGAGCAGAACAATGGGAGACCAACACCTCCCTGTCACGTGAAACCAGCGCTTTAGGGTGACTGGGGTAAAGAATGCCAACCGGTACAACGTTACCCATGTTGCAAGATCCCGAAAGAGCGCAACTGCAACGGGGGGTTCCGTGCCACGAGAATCCAAAAGTTCAACGTGGCAAGGACCCAAAGGTCCTCCGGAGTCCCGAGAGGCTGATGGCTCAACGCGACGGGAACCCGAAGGTCCCGGGTTGCGAGAGCTCACATATTCTCGGCGACGAGAGTCCGAAGGCTCCTGCTCACACAGAACAACAGCGTGTTGGTAACGAGACCAGGAAGAGTCATTGTGACTGGAACCCTGAGGTTTAAAAAGACGTCTCCTAAAGGTTCTAGAAGTATGTCGAGGATGGAGAGGGGGTCACAAAATTCTCCAAACGGCAAACCTCCCGAGAGGAACGTCCAACGGGGTCTTCCCAAGTGGTAGCCTGCGTCAGTTCGAAGGCTGTCTCCCCCGGGGGAGGAGACTTTTTCACCTGCAAGAGAACAAGGCTCAACAACACCTAACTCCACCCTTGGAGGAGAAGCAAAAGTGTCTCCGATGTGCCGTTGCCCTTTGGTGGCTCTCTCGAAAATAAGAGATGTGTTCCCCCACAGGGGAAACACTAGGAAAATGAGCTGCCCTGCCCCTAAGGGATCAGCAACATCCTCAAAGTTAGTAATCGGCAACGAAAAATCCGAGTGACGGGCCACAGCACGTGCGCCCACACGAGGAGGAACCACCGCGAAGGAAGGAAACAAAAGTCTTCACTCCGCTCCCCTCTCAAGTATGTCGAAGAGAACCTCGGAGGGGAGGCCACTAACGGCCAGTGATGGCCAAAACGATAACAGATCCGATATATCACAGGTGACCAGTGCGGGAAGGGGTGGTGCCGACTCACTAGGGAAGTCAACACCGTCCCCGCCACTGCAAGGTTGACCTGGAGTAACAAGGGCTGCGCTGCTACGCGGCGATTCTTTGGAAAGAACCAGCGGAGGACCAGCTTCGGGAAGAGTTTGGGGGGTAGAAGAAGAAAACTGGTGTTTTTTCAACTTTAAAGAAGACCCCGAAGGTGAAGAATCACGCACGAACTACTACTTCTTCCGTCACCTAAACCTCTCCCATTGGGAGACCGACCACTCCCTACAATCTACACAGGTATTGTCCGATGAACACCGGCGACCCCGACAAGTCGTACACAGCAGGTAGAGGTCCGTCTCAAGGGCGAACATGAAGGTACCGCAAGCGCAGCCTTCGGGACCTGGACACGCATGCATGGGCCACTGTACTCAAACGCACACAAACGGAAAAGAAAGAAAAAGTAATTATCAAAGCTAATAAACGGGAGAGAGCGGGCAGTATGACCACCTCTACCGAGCCAGGAAAGCTAAGTGGTTACTCAACCTACCTGTGTGAGTGAACGAGATAGCCAAGCTACCCCATCCTACTCGCTGCCTAGTTCATGACTAGTTCAGCTTTGCCGAAAATAATATACCCAATATAAATAGTAGAATGTTTGTATTTGCGCTGGAACAAATAAATTATGGATACTCAATATTTAAAAAACATGCCATGAAATACAATACTATGCTCTTCTTTGAGCTGATGCCCTAGTACTCACCACAAGAACATCAGCATCTGGTCCATTAGTTATCCAAAACTTATTTCCATTCAGTATATAGTGATCGCCTACTTTATCAGCTTTTAATTTCATTGACACTACATCACTCCCTGACCCTGGTTCTGACATAGCCAAGGCCCCCATGTGCTCACCACTGCAGAGCTAAAAGTGGGAAAACTAAGGTTACCTGATTGTATAGTAATGTAATTTTATCAATAAGTCCAATTCTAAAATTCTAATGTTAAAATATGACCAAAAATTACATTTGAAAGTGATTTGTAATTTTCCTAACCATACAAACCTGCAGCTCTTTACTGTGGATACATTACTCTAGCAAGGCTGAAACAAGCCACAAACTTTTTAGCGAGGTATAACAACACGTCGTTAGTTAGCGGGGGGGTCAGTTAGGGCGGGTAGACCAGCCATTCTACTCACACACACACAACGGTTGTATTATATCACTTTTGATAGCAGGCAGAAGTTACAGTGAGGCAGGGGCTCGAGGGCCAACTACGGTAAAGAGCTAACAGTTTGTATAGTTAGGAAAAATACAAATTACTTTCAAATTTGTTATTTGTTCCAACACAAAACAAACCCTTTTGCTTTTCACTGTGGAGAGAGACCCTTAGGTGGGTGGAAACCCTAACCCAATAGACTAGGAATTTGACCCATGTGTGACTAAGCTTCATGCGAGCATAATAGAGGCACCCTGGCACCTCGCAAACTCGTTGAATATGTGCAAGAGCTGACAGCCTGGGCAGTTGGTGTGAATGTGTGAGAACTAACCACTGTGACTTGGCCAGGTAAGGATTACTTAACCTAAACATTGCCCGACTCCCCCTTACTGGGAGGATAGGGACATGACAAATATGAAATTTTTATTATAAAATCAACTTTTAAATATACTTACCAGGTAGTTACATGTATATAGCTTAAATCCAGCGTTTCTTTGCACGCACGGCAGAAATTCAAATTTCGCGGCAATCGCCACCATGACAATAGGTGGTAATACATGAGTGCCATCTCTCATAGGTTACCAAAATTATTCCCAACATTCCTCAGAAATTCCATGCCCCTGTTTTCAGAGGGGAGGAGGGAGGGCCCTTTTATATATGTAACTACCAGGTAAGTATATTTAAAAATTAATTTTATAATAAAAATTCCATTTTTAAATATGGAACTTCCCTGGTAGTTTAATATATATAGCTGATTGACACCATTGGTGGTGGGTAGAAAACCTCATCCCATCGGAAATTCGTATAATCATTAATAGCTACAATTAGTAGTACAGTACCAATAATCTAGTTCTTACCTGATAAGGAAGCTGGCTTCATGGTTATTCTGTCTCATTTGCCTGCATTCCTTAAGAGACTCAGCGATCCACTCGGGGCTGTAAAAGTCTCTGTGGGGCTGCCACAAGGTCCTCGAGCTTAGCGTGGCTAGACCTCCACCCTTGTTACCCTGGCATAGCCATAGATAATGAATCTGACCAACTACTCCAAAGTTAAAAACACACATAATAAAAAACTAACTTGACTTGCATCCCAGACTGTGGAAGGCTGCAACAACCTTCACAGACAGCCTGTGAACACAAGTACAAGAAAAAAAGGCAAGGGTATATGATAAAAAAGGTTAAAGAGAAGAGGCAGTAGACCTTTCTCCAATTACGACGCTGGAGGTAACATAAGGACCCAGGGAACAACAATCTTCATACCGTGTCTGGACATCCTTGAGATAGCAGTCTGTGAAGATTGATTTACTTTGCCAGAAAGCAGCCTACAAAATTGACTTAATTGACCTATTGTGCTTGTAAGCCAAAGAAGTTGCTACAGCTCTAACTCATGTGGTTTTACCTTAAGGATAGGGAAAACTTCTTACTTCACGATTCTGGTGAGTTTCCCTTATCAAATCCTTAATGAAAAAAGCCAGGGTATTCTTTGATAAAGGCAAAGAGGGCTTTTTAACTGAGCATCAGAGGTTGTTTGCTTGTCCTCTCAGGGGTTTGGAAGTGTGCAGATAAAAACTTTAGAGCTCTCACTGGACAAAGGCCTCTCTCCTTTTCCCGTCCAATTAAATGAGAAAGCTCTGGGATGGTAAAAGATCTTGGCCAAGGTCGATAAGGATTCTCGTTTTTGGCGAGAAAGCCTAGCTGAAGGGAGCAAACTGCATTGCCTCCATTAAAGCCCACCTTCTTGCTGATGGCTTGTAACTCTCCTATTCTTTTGGCTGTAGCCAATGCACTTAGGAAAAGTGTCTTCTTGGTAAGATCCTTCCAAGATGCCTTGTCCAAGGGTTCAACCTACTTGAGGTTAAAAACGGCCAGGACTATATCCAGGTTCCAAGAGGAGGTTGGATTGTCCTTCCTCTTAGTCATCTCAAAAGATCTAATGAGATCTGAAATATCCTTGTTAACTGACACGTCAATGTGTTGGTGACGAAAGACGGAGGCTAGCATGCTGCGGTAACCCTTGATGGTAGGCACAGCCAGCTTTTCTTTTGTATGCAGATACAACAGAAAATCTGCTATATTAGCTATAGAGGTACTGGTAGAGGAAAGTTTGTTATTCCTGCACCATACTCAAAATATGTCCCACTTGGATTGGTAAACCCTAATAGTAGTAATGTTCTGGGGGTATCTACCAGCCACTCCATCATCTCTGCAACCCAAGGTCTCATGGGCCAAAATGGAGCTATCAGGGTCATGCGGACGTTGGGCGATTCCCTGAATTTTTTCAGGACTCTGTCCAGGATCTTGAATGGAGGAAAAGCGTACACGTTTAGACCCTCCCAGTTCCGAAGAAAAGCGTCCACTGCGGCTGCTTCCTGGTCTGGGACTGGAGAGCAAAATACCGGCAACCTCTTTGTCGTTTGTGTGGCGAAGAGGTCTACCGAGGGTTGACCCACAATATCGAAAGGCTGGTGCACACCTCATGATGCAGGGTCCACTCTGTAGTTAGAACTTGCTTTCCTCTGCTGAGCAGATCTGCCCTGACATTTTTCTCCCCTTCTATGAAGCAAGTAATCAGGGTTATGTCCCTCGCTTTCACCCAGAGAAGTAGACCTCTCACAGCCTCGTAAAGTGAGGCCGAATGAGTGCCTCCCTGCTTTCGTAAGCCAACGCAGTGGTGTTGTCTGCGTTGATCTGAACCAATCTTTTTCGGACTTCCTTCTGAAAGTGAATGAGGGCTAGGTGAATGGCCACTAGCTCTTCGATATTTATGTGCCATGTCCTCTGAGACTCTACCCACAGACCCCTGTTCAAGAATAGTATGCGTCAAACAGGGACGAAATCGACCTCTTTAGTTCAGACAGATCAGACACTTGATGCGCGCCGTGTGCGCGAACTGAACCGTGCACTGATCGCTGCGAGGGATCGTCAACTAGTCGGGTGACCACCCGGGGAAAGTCCTTGAGATTTGGCCAGGTTTACCATCGGACCTAACTGTTGCGTTAAGGACACTGTCATTTGAAGAGCCTCCAGACACTTTACTTGTGATTCTGCTCTGAGTAGCCAGTTGTCCAGGTACAAAGAAATCTTTACTCCCTTTAGGTGAAGCCAGCGAGCCACGTTGGACATCACCCGTGTAAAAACGTAGGGAGCCGTGCTCAGTCCAAAATAGAGTGCTTTGAACTGATAAGTGGTCTTGAGGAACACGAACCTTAGAAATTTTCTGTGGTCTGGGTGTATCGGGATATGGAAATACGCATCCTGCAGATCCAATGACACCATCCAGTCTCCCTGACTGGTGCCTGCAAGGACTGACGCTGAAGTTGCCATGGTAAATTTTACTTTGCTGACGAACTTGTTCAATGGACTGACGTCCAGAACAGGTCTCCATCCCCGCAAGCTTTTCGGAACTAGGAAAAGTCTGTAGTAAAACCCCTCTGAGGAGGTGTCCTCTACCACTTCTATGGCTGATTTTGACCTGCATAAGGTTCACTTGCTCTTGAAGAGCTGTTGCCTTGTTCTCTGAGTGGGTTGTTGTCAACTCTGAGGGTATCAACGACATGGGAGGCATTCTCAGGAAGGGGATCTTGTATCCCTCCTTGAGGACATTGATCGTCCAGATGTCTGCCCCCCTTTGGCTCCACTCTCGCCAAAAGTGGGAAAGTCTGGCTCCCACTAGTGTCTGGAGATTGCATGTCTCACTTTCTTGATTTGGTTTGCTGTCTTGGGAATCTGCGAGCTTGACCTCCAGCCGCAATCCTCTAAGTTCCTCTTGAAGGGGCTCTCCCACGAAAGGGCTGACGAGTGGGAGGTGCCTCCTTTTGTTTCCTTGCTAAAAAGCTAGCTTGGAGGACTTTCTTAGCAGTCCTAGAGATAAGATCTTGCGTAGCCTGTTGTGCCAGAGCTGCCGACACGTCTTTCACTAAGTCCGGAGGGAAAAGATGATTACCCAACGGAGCGAATAAAAGTTCAGATCTCTGAACAAGGGACAAACCTGAAGATAAGAAGGAACAAAGCATAGCCCTCTTTTTAAGAACTCCTGCGTGAAAAGGGCAGAAAGTTCAATGGAGCCATCCCTCACGGCCTTATCCAGACAGGCAATCAGATGCATCTGAGCCTCGTTCTTAGGGTCTGTGGCCTCTGCGAGAGCTCCGAGAGTCCAGTCCATAAGGCTGAAGACTTCTATTGTCCTAAAAATTCCCTTCAGCAGATGGTCCATTTCAGAATTGGACCACATAATCTTTGACTTGCTCATGGCTGACCTGCGTGAGGAGTTAACAAGTCTGAAGGAGTCTCCCTGGGAGGAGGCAGGCACTCCCAAACCGAGAACTTCCCCAGTTGAATACCACACACTAGATCTGGAGGCCAGTCTAGTTGAAGGAAAGGAAAAGCAGGCCTTCCCTAGATCCTTCCTCTTGGACGTCCATTGGTTGAGAGTTGAGAAAGCTCTCAACCGATCTAGCTAGAACCATCTTCTTGAAGGAGGATGTTTTTCGGGATCTGCCCTTCAAAAACTGAGAGGGCGGGCTCTGAGGCATAGGTTGAGTAAAGTCCTCTGGATACAGAGATGTTAAAACTGTCAGTAGCTTTTTCAAGTCAACTGCCCGCAGCGAATCCTGAGATTCGTCCTCTAAAACTTCGGCTAAAGGAAAATCGATCTCCTGAGTCGAATGGGTAAGAGACAAAACCGCGTCATCCTGTCGGTTATCGTCTTCCATAAAGAACTCCTCCTGTCCTGATTGAACATCGTAAAGGATACCATTTAATTGTGAAGAAGCATCACGTTTACGTTCTGCAAGTCTCAAGGGAGAGACAGGTCCCAGTGCTTCCAGCATAAGTCCATCATGCTGTAAGGAAGCATCAACATCGTGACCCCCATGCTGCGAGGGTAAGTCCTGCTCGCGTGCGTTCAGCATGCTGTATGTCAACAGCGTGACACAAGGGAGCGTTAGCTGCTCGTTCAGAGAGTCGCGAAGGAGAGACAACCACTTGTCTATCATGCAGCGAGGACTAGTCCTGACTGCATGAGTCCAGCATGCGTTCACGTTGCCGTGAGGTTCCAGCGTGCTGTATGCATCCTGCATGCTGTATGTTTACAGCGTGACGCGAAGAAGCGTTAGTATCGCATCCAGAAAGTCACGAAGGAGAGAAAACTGTTTGTCTATCATGCTGTGGGGACAAATCCTGACTGCGTGCGTCCAGCATACGTCCAGACTGTTTTTGTGTGCTCATGTGGACACTACCGTAGAGACTCTTTTGAACACCTGTGGTGCTGTGGACAGGCTGAAGCACAGTACTTTGAACAGGTATCTCTGTCCTACTACGGTGAAGCGTAGGTACTTCCTGGATGATGTATCTATTGGGATCTGGAAGTAGGCTTCTTTCAGATTCAACAAGATCATGAAGTCGTGAAATCTGACAGCCTGTCTGACCGTGTGACCCATCTCAATTTTGAATTTGAACGGAGTCTGCCAAACAAACTCGTTCAGAGAGCTTCTTGCTGGGGTTTCCTGTTACCCTTACCCTTTCTTCCTCCTCTGGGATGAAAGGGGCGTCTGGATTCTTGTCATTGCGCTGCCCATTTCTTTGATGAACTCTTTCTTTGGCCTGAGGCGTAGGAGATGGTTGTGTCTGCTGCGGTGGAGCAGGCTGATAGGGTTGAGATAACTACTCCTTGAAGAAGAGTGACTTAACCGACTCTTCTCCATCGGTCTGCTACCTACTCAAAGTCGTCCCCGTTGAACAAGGAGGGACCGTCCATTGGAACGTTACCAAGTTTCATCGCCTCCCTTTTGGGCACCTGGCTTTGGAATCTTGAGACCCAAGTGACCCAGTGGTTGACTACATCATCCATCAGGAATTCAAGGGTCCTCGCATCCGAGAGTAGGAAGGCTAATAATGTCTCTCTCCTCTTGGATGTCGTGAAGTCCTCGTTCTTCACGAGGTAACCGACCGTGGCCAACAGAATGGCCCATCCAGGAGACGGATTGCAAAGCGAAATTGGCATCCCATTCCATATTGGCAAGTCCGCCGCAGAAAACTGGACTATTAAGAGTTGCCAGTTTGGCCAAAGATAAGCCTTGGGTCAAAGGCTCGATGGATGGATCAAGTGAAAGGGGGAAAGGGTTGTCTCCCATCTCTTCGTAGTACTTTATCCACTACTCAAAGAGACCATGAAGTACCTGCCACCTGTGCAAACGCTCTCTTTTTCGTTGCCTTAACACCCCTCGAACAAGGTAGGGCTACTTTGAGTTTGGTAGGTGTCGGAGCGTCCAAAAACTGATCCAGCACCGTGTCCATGCCTCAGCCGGACTCTCATCAGGTTCTTCCAGGTCATTAGCACTTCTGATGCATGTGAACCGCTGCAAAAGATCCAGTCTGAGTTTTTTTGTTCTAAGGGAGAGATTTTCGGGCTGGCAGGAGGAGGCAGCACTGTCTAAGTTATCAAAACCGTCATCAAAGGGTTCTTCCTCTCCCGAGCTAGCACCCATAGCAGCTAGGGGCAGGTGGAGGTCATCATCTAGGTTTATTCCTGCTGAGGAGTGGGCTCTGGATCCGCTGTGTCAAAGAGCTAAATTTAAATTAAAATAAAACAAGAGTTCACAGTGGTTGGAAAAATAAACAGAGTAAGAAACTTGGGTGATATTCAAATAAACATAAATAACAACTCTGCCCCGATATCTAGTAAAGTTCATGACCTATGCTTATCTCTTGACTGTAACTTGTCTTTCAATGCCCAATTAAATAATGTAGTAAAAACTGCTGGTTATCATCTTAGAAACATTACTTTAATTAAGAAGCATCTGGATGAACATTCTATAAAGAAACTTGTGATAAACTGTGTTATTACCAGGATTGACTACTGTATCTCCAGCAACTATAATTTAACAAAAATGCAACTTGAGCAGACCGTCTGCTTTGTCCTGTATTTTCTTTTTTTTAATTATTCAAAATACACCATTTCTATGTATGTTTTAGACATATAATACCTTCATCATATAAAAATTAAAGTTATTTGAAAAAAAATGTTATTTTCATTAGTAAAATAAATTTTTGAATATACTTACCCAATAATCATGTAGCTGTCAACTCCGTTGCCCGACAGAATTCTACGGAAGGGATACGCCAGCGATCGCTATACAAGAGGGGGGTGTACTCACAAGCGCCACCTGTGGCCAGGTACTGCAGTACTTCTTGTTGACACCACCTCAATTTTTCCTCGGTCCACTGGTTCTAAGGGGAGGAAGGGTGGGTCAATTAAATCATGATTATTGGGTAAGTATATTCAAAAATTTATTTTACTAATGAAAATAACATTTTTCAATATTAATCTTACCCGATAATCATGTAGCTGATTCACACCCAGGGAGGTGGGTGAAAACCAGTGTACATGTATATCAAGAAGCTAAGTATCCCGTATTTCATATTATCAGTTATTCAAAATAACAATGAAATTATAAGTACCTGGTAAGGAAGTCGACTTGAGCCATTACTCTGCCTTAAATAAGTTCGTCTTCCTTACTGAGCGCAGCGTTCCTCTTAGGAGGCTGAACAACTCTAAGGTGCTGAAGTATCAAGGGCTGCAACCCATACTAAAGGACCTCATCACAACCTTTAACCTCGGCGCTTCTCAAGAAAGAATTGACCACCCGCCAAATCAACAAGGATGTGGAAGGCTTCTTAGCCGACCGTACAACCCATAAAAAGTATTCAAGAGAAAGGTTAAAAGGTTATGGGATTATGGGAATGTAGTGGCTGAGCCCCCGCCTACTACTGCATTCGTTGCTACGAATGGTCCCAGGGTGTAGCAGTACTCGTAAAGAGACTGGACATCTTTGAGATAGAATGATGCGAACACTGACTTGCTTCTCCAATAGGTTGCATCCATAACACTCTGCAGAGAACGGTTCTGTTTGAAGGCCACTGAAGTAGCCACAGCTCTCACTTCATGTGTCCTTACCTTCAGCAAAGCAAGGTCTTCTTCCTTCAGATGAGAATGTGCTTCCCTAATCAGAAGCCTGAATAGTAAGAAACTGAGTTCTTAGACCTTGGAAAAGAAGGCTTCTTGATAGCACACCATAAGGCTTCTGATTGTCCTCGTAAAGGTTAAGACCTTTTTAGATAGTACCTAAGAGCTCTAACTGGGCAAAGTACTCTCTCCAGTTCATTCCCCACCAAGTTGGACAGGCTTGGGATCTCGAACGACTTAGGCCAAGGACGTGAAGGAAGCTCGTTTAGCAAAAACCGAGCTGCAAGGAACATGTAGCCGTTTCAGATGTGAAAACTATGATCCTGCTGAAGGCGTGGATCTCACTTACTCTTTTAGCTGTTGTCAAGCACACGAGGAAAAGAGTTTTTAATGTGAGGTCCTAAAAAAGGGATTTTGACGAAGGAAAAATCTATTTCTGGGCGAGAGACCTGTGCCGCCCAGTGAAATGCTCCTTAAGCACCATTTCAAAGGAATATAACTGCTAATATTACCAGAGAAAAAATGTAAAGGAATGCTAGGTTGAACTAGCTCGCTCACCTAATGGTGTCGGTATAGACTGGGGCGAAATACCAGAGGTCTCGTACCATTTAGACTTCTCCTCTTCGAAATCCCCCAATAGTGAGGTGCCGTTCAACCTCCCCTGCCTCGCAGACCAGTACTACTAACTCAACCCACGCTTGCCCATCACTCCTTACAGCACCCTTAAGTTTGGGGTCTGAACAGGGGGGGGGGGAGCAAATAGGGTGGGTTCACTGGGCGGCACAGGTCTCTCGCCCAGAAATAGATTTTACCTTCGACAAAATCCCTTTTCTGGGCTCAATCCCTGTGCCGCGCAGTGAAATAGTACCAGAGAAAACGAACCCAAACTTTATTAACTATACGGGAACGAATAAAAATCAACATAACAAACAGTGGTTTAATCAAAAGTTAACGTAGAAGACGGACGTCTTTAATAACATCAGCATGATAAGGTATAATATCCCAGGAAGGGAAGACAAAAGAACATTAACTTAAAACAAAACCAATTAAGGTCAAACACTGGAACAAATTACATACACTTGAACACTAAAGAAATACAGTTCGTATGGAAGAATAAATTGAACAATGATAATAAAATGGCAATGTTACGAACTAGGAACACCCATGGGTGTGATACAACAAACCGAACTCAGGTAGGAACTGTAAGTGAGGCAGGTAAGAGGAAGAAGGTGGAAGATATAGGATTCAGGGATTAGTTAGAAGGAATTTGTCCGGGGGATACCACGCTCCCTGCAGCTACGGTAGCAAGTTGAAGGGCCTCTAATTGTTTAAGATAGTGCCGCTTGAACACTGAGGGGGATTTCCATCCGGTATATTTAGAGATATCTGTAAAGTTCATATGATGGAAAAAATTTATTGAGGTCGCTACCGCCCGAATGTTGTGGACGTGAGGAAAAGACTCTGGATTGGCCTGTTTAATAAAATACAAGATCTGTTGTCTGATCCCTTTCAAAGTTATAGTCCCTCCCCGCTCCCTGATGAACAAGGGTCCCGAGGTCTTATAGGAAGTCCTTGATAGAAAGGACTTTAGAGTGGTAACCGGGCATAGGGAAGGATCCTGAAGGAGAGGGATGATTTTCCAGGAGGACCATCTATTCTGAGGGTCTTCATTTTTGGCCAAGAAGACCTTGTCTGGGGAGAGGAGGACCTCTCCTGACGGAAGGAACTCTATGTGGCCTGGATCCCTTGATAAGGCAGCTAATTCCGAAATCCTGGCGCCAGATGCCAAACTCACGAGAAAGAGAGTTTTCCTGAGTAGAGGGATATACTCACATGAATCGTTGACGGTTTCTGACGCTAGTTTAAGAACATCATTGAGAAACCAGGAAATCGGGCTAGGACGAGAAGATGGTCTCAGTCTGGCACAGGCTCTTGGGATCGAAGCTAGCAATGAATCTGTTAGATCTATATTAAAGCCGATTAGAAAAATCTTCTTCAAGGCAGACTTGATGGTAGTAATAGTGTTGGCTGCTAAGCCCGACTCAAACAAGGTTCTGAAAAAGGTTACCGTTAGGTTTAGTGTCATAAAGTCAGTACTAGAATCTTTCAAAAACTTAGCTAGTTTTTTGACCGCTGAGTCATATTGACGAAGAGTAGAGTCTCTCTTGTCAGATTCTAAAAATAAAGTATTCTGGGGGTCTATGTTAGCCCCTTTGTGTGCCGCAAACTTCATGAAGTCCATAAAGTTAGGGTGGTCTGAATGTTTGAGGAAGCGAACACAGTGCACGTTTGTACTATCTGGGTCAAAGTCGGGTTGGGAATCTGGTGAGGGTGGAGATTCAGCTCCAGTAAAAGAGGAAACCAATTGCTCTTGGGCCAATTGGGGGCCACCAGGGCTACTTGACCTTTGAAGGTTCGAAGTTTGTCCAGCACTTTCATCAGTAGGTTCACCGGTGGGAAAAGGTAAATCCTTTCCCAGGCGTTCCAGTCGAGAGACATGGCATCCGTGGCGTAAGCCCGAGGGTCCAGGTTGGGGGCCACATAACATTTCAGCTTGTGGTTGGATTCCGTCGCGAAGAGGTCTACCTGGAGATCCGGCACTTGGAAGAGGATCCATTGAAAGGATTTGCGATCTAGTGACCATTCTGACTCCAACGGTACCGTCCTGGAGAGTGCGTCTGCCACAACGTTCCGAACTCCAGCCAGATGAACGGCGGATAGGTGCCATTGGTTTGAGGCCGCCAGGGAGAAGATTGCCACCATCACGTGATTGATGGGACCTGACTTGGAGCCCCCTCTGTTTAGACAACGGACTATGACTTCGTTGTCGAGGACTATCCTCAGATGTTGTTTCTTGGCCGGGGAAAGACGTTTCAAGGTTAGTAAGACAGCCATGGCCTCCAGGACGTTTATGTGAAATTGCTGGAACATTGTGGACCAAAGGCCCTGAACTTTCCTGTGTTGGGAGTAGCCTCCCCAACCTGATAGGGAGGCATCCGTGTGGATGACTATCCTTGGAGGGGGGTACTGCAACGGAACCGATTTTGATAGGCTCTTGGCGGTTGTCCATGGGAGAAGCCTCTTCCGAAGAATGGGAGGAAGGCGTGTCTTCTTGTCCCGACGTTTGGTGTTCGCTCTGGAGCGCCAAACTCGGTTGATGTCTTTCAGTTTCGCTTTCAGAAGGAGGTCTGTCACTGAAGCGAATTGTAGGGACCCTAGAATCCTCTCCTGGTTCCTTCTGGAAGTTACCTTTTCCCCGAGAAAGCGTTTGGTATTTTTCGCAATCTCTATCCTCTTGGACCTGGGGAGACATAGAGTGTGAGAACGTAGGTCCCACCGTAATCCCAGCCACTGAAATTTGGTCTTTGGTGTCAGACGAGACTTTCCGAAGTTTATCTGGAATCCCAGAAACTGAAGATATTGGATCATCTTGTTTGTTGCCTTGAGACAATCCTCGACGTTGTCTGACCAGATTAGCCAATCGTCCAGGTATGCGACGACTTGGATTCCGTGGGATCGGAGTTCCTGAATGACCGATTCCGCCAGTTTCGTGAAGATTCTGGGCGCGATGTTGAGCCCGAAAGGCATCACTTTGAACGTGTAAGCCTTGTCGTCCAGTCTGAATACTAGGAATGGGCGGAAGTGTCTCGCTATTGGAACGTGATAGTAAGCATCGGTAAGATCGATGGAGGTGGTGACGGCCCCACGGGGAAGCAAGGTTCGCACCTGCGAGACGGTAAGCATGTGAAACCTGTCGCATTGAATGGACAAGTTTAGTCGAGACAGATCGAGGATGACCCTTCGGCTGTCGGAGTCTTTCTTCGGAACGCTGAATAAGCGACCTTGAAACTTCAGATATTTCGTTTCCTTGATCGCGTTCTTGCGAAGATCTTGGGTAAACAAAAGTAGGTCCGGTGTCGAGGGTTGATGGAATCTGTTCGGTGGAGGAGGCCCTTCTATCCAACTCCACCCCAGGCCCTTGGAGATTATGCTGAAGGCCCAAGGACTGAATTTCCAGCGACTCCGGAACACAGTCTCCCTCCTACCTGAAGACCGTCAGTAGTTGGAGGTTTTACCGCCTCGGCCACCACGTGACCCTTTTCCACGGGAGAAATATCTCCCTTTGCTTCTGTTCTGAAAAGAACCCCTCGAACCGGGGCCCCTGCCTCGTTGGTATCCTTGGGAGGAAAACCGGGACTCATAGACCGGGTTATAAACAGGAGAGGTAAACGAGTTCGAAGCCACTTGGTTTTCAGGGACGAGGACATACTTCACTTGGGGCTGAGACTTGGAGGTGGAGGGTTGGATGCCCTGAGAGACCGGGGCCGACTGGACTACTTGAATAGGTTGGCGGAATTGGGTAGAGCTATAAGGGCGTAGCCTTTTTCTGCCCCGGGAGTGAATGCTCGATTGTTCGAACTTCCGTTTGGGAGTGAGACCCCAACGGACTTTGAGGCTCTGGTTCACTCTGGCAGCTTCGCTCAATACCGAGTTGACCATGTCCTCCGGGAAAAGGTCCGGACCCCAAGCAGAGGCTTTAATGAGCTTATTTGGCTCATGGCGGATAGTGGCTTCAGATAAGACATGCTTACGGCAACGTCTTTTGGCCACCAAGAAGTCGTAGCAGTCTGCTAACAAAGATTGCAGGGTGGCTTTAGTCATAACTTTAAAAGAGTGTTCCTAGTCATAAGTAAGAGAAAACATCTCCGCCATAGTCGAGATGTTGAGGCTCCGGCTAAACCTAGACCGGGACTCGAACTCGAGTCGGATTAAGGTTTCAGGTAGTCTTGGGAGGCGTTCACTGAATTGCGTCGATGCACAGTCCGCGGATAGCTTACCAGAAGTGAATGTCGATTGAATGTTAAGCCAACATTCATTATCTGATGGGAACAGCAGAGATGTAGGATCTGTCTCCCGGAGTTGTGGCAAAGGCTTATCTTCGGTCACTGCCTGAAGGGCTAATTCAACCATTTTGGTGACGCAAGGAGTGGGGGTCTGTTCGTCCACAAGAAACATGGTGTAAGTACTCTTGTGGGGGGTCAGCATGGTGTTTGTACAACCCCACTCATTTAAGGTTCGAACCCAAACAGACTGAGCCTGTTCCTTCGGAAAGATAACGGTCTCTTTAGGGACCTTATCTAGTCGGACAAGAGCCTCTTCCGTAAGCCGGGCGAAGCCGGGGAAAGGAAATTGAAGACCGGGAGGGAAGAACTCAAAATCTTCAATGGGCCTGGTCCCAAAACCCTCGATGGTCAACATTCCGTCCGTGAAAGGACAGTGGAGCGCCATTTTCCACGGGTTGTTCTTCGTGAAGGGTGGAAGTTTTGAGGCGTCCAGGATGAGGAACTGCTGTTGTTGAGGCAGTCCACTTTCCAGGGTATCTAGTCTTCTGGTGACGGCAGAAAGTATAGAACTAATCTGCTCTGTAACGACCCTCGACAACATATTCGTGAGGGCCTCCGGGTTGAGGTTGGTTGTGGTAATTAAGGGGGATGACTGCACTCCCGGGTCCATAGACATAGGGGCAGTGCTAGTCGAGTCACTAGGAGCTCCGGGGAGGGGAGCCTTCTTGGGCTTCGATGATCCAGGTAGTGTAGGATTCTGACGAGTCCTCACTAAAGGTCTTTTCTGAGATTTGACCTTGGCAGGAACCGAGAGCGATCTCGGGGAGGATTCGTGGTTCCCTTCAAAACCAAGAAAGGAAGAATTATTAGAAGTTGGAGAAAAAGAGGGGCTAAGAAGAGAGGTCTTAGCGCCAGACCCACCTGCCTCACTTACAACCTTACCTGTGTCAGGTTCGTCAAAAACCATGGGCTCTATGTCTAAGGTCAGAGCCGTAACATTGTCTTCAATGGGGTCCGGGTCGTCAGGGATGTCTGTATCCTGGACGAGATTGAGTTCTACGGTTTCCGCAATGTCAGCAATTATAGGAGCCGCCACTTGCCTAGGCACTGCTGCCGAAGATTTTGCGTTCGGGTAGATAAGTCTACAATAATCTTCTGAGAGGACGTAGGGCTTCCTGGCCTTTACGTTATGGGCGAAGCCGCCTACCCACAATTTCAAAGTGGCTCTTGCTGAAGTTTTAACCGCCTGGGAACTCTGAAAGAACGGGGATAAGGTTAGCAAACCCGAGGGACAAAATGATAAATGAACCCGAAGATTCATAACAGAAGTCAATGATTATCTACCATATTGATGTCGCCCAGTGAAGGGAAGTAAATACAAAAATGACTGAAAGAGGCTCACCGAATCTGAAGCGAGGGTGGAGATAAGGTCATAACAGATAAGGCAGTTGTCAGGGTGCCATACCACAATATCGTCCATCTGGATCCCACAGTCCGCGTGGGACCGACAGACAGCATGGCCGCAAGGCTGGTGAAGGACGGCCGCGCAGGCTGTCATCCGGCAACGGACCACCTGTAAAAGGAATAGTCCATGAGCATCTACTAGTTTCTCTATAAGGGGTCCCGGAGGGTCCGGGACCTGCCAGTTAATAAAATAAATGTATAGCCTTAGACTAAACATGCAGAGAACTGAGACTATTCCAATAGCAATCCGGCAGAGCCGGGTATGAAAAAGGATGCAAAAAACAGTGATGAATATATAATCATAACTAGTTCCGGGGCCCCCGTGGCCGGGGAACAGGGTTGGTAAGTAAACTTAAAGTAAACTTAAAGTAACTTAAAGTAAACTTAAAGTACCCAAGATACATCCTTAAAGTACATAAATAGAAAACGCCAATTATGATCTAAAACTAATGTCTGTAATGAATAGGGCTCCCGGAGGGAGGATATTAATCAAAACCGTGTCAGTGTCAACCGATCTTGTAGTTAAGAGCTCGGCGGCTCCGATGTCTGATGACGGGAGGGTATGACGGGAGGGTACAACGGGAGAGCGCGGGGGGAGCCAGTGGAACCCCCCTACCTTACCTGAGGTACCGGGACAAAGGTAATGATTCATGTAGAATATAAAATAATGATATGGGATATAATAAGTCCTATACGGATGATAATAGCATGAGGTACCGTAGGGGAGGACACTCCTAATATAAGTGCTCATTCTAACAACCGTAGCTAAAAGCAAGGTTACACCAAGGTGCAGTTATACCGACTAATCACGTGTGATAGTCCCCGGTGGTCCCGGCCTTCCCCCTCCCCGACCGATGGCGACGGGAGGGGGGAGACGAAACCGCCCGGTATGAATGAATGAGACTAAGTCATACCCCGTTGGTATACTCAGTCCTCAATATGTCGGAACGTTGATGGAAGACTGAGGTACAAGCATACTTGACCCGTAAATCATAACCAACAACCATCGAGTGAGAGGAAGGGTGTACACTGAAGGGGGGGGGATGGAATAACCTCCCCAACTTGTTGGGGGGGAGGTGTAATGGTACAGGGAAATCGCCAGTGCGCAGTGGTAGACAGGGCTACCAACTGGAGATCCCCTAATCATGACATGAAAATCCCAAAAATATGATCATAACGGAGTAAGCAATAAATATAATATCAATGCACAAATACATAAAAATAATTAATGAATTAAAAGCGAAATCACGTAAGTAAGGTTAGGCATGCAGAAAAAATATGGCGAGAGAGGGACTCGGGCGAGTAAAAAGGGAGGAGCATGACGCCATCAGGAGATGGAAAGCAGGGGTACCAACCTAGTTACTGAAGCGGTAGATCGAACAGTAAAAACAACAAAATACGCGAGAGTCCCACTCGAACTAAACGTAAAACTAGGTGGAACGTAATAAAACAAAAGGTTTTACTAATAATAAGTGAGATGGTCGAAATTAAAGCTCCTAGAACTAGCGAAACAATCTCAATGGTGACGCTATCCACCAACATGCACGAATGCAGGCATACCAACATAACCTACTCCTGATGAAACGCTAACACCGATATCATAGGATAACATAAAATAAATGCTATATGAAAGCATAAAGTCGGTGTACTAAATGAATATTGCTATATGAAAGCATAAAGTCGGTGTACTAAATGAATATAAGGAAAAAACTCCTAAAGGATCGAACGAATATAAAAGACGGACGAACTAACGAGACAAAGGGCAGAGGCGAAAGAAAGAACGGGGACGCCGCTCATATATAAACACTTCTCAATAATAAAAACAAAGATGACACTGCCCAATCTCGTTAAAAACTCATGGATAAGGTACTTAACTTCGATGGGGTATCTTGGGAATCGGCCATCGAGAGAAAGTTGATGATAAATCCAATGAAACACACGAAATAAAAAACTTGGACTTATATCAAACAGGTGCTTGAAAGGAGTGTTGGGCAAGCGTGGGTTGAGTTAGTAGTACTGGTCTGCGAGGCAGGGGAGGTTGAACGGCACCTCACTATTGGGGGATTTCGAAGAGGAGAAGTCTAAATGGTACGAGACCTCTGGTATTTCGCCCCAGTCTATACCGACACCATTAGGTGAGCGAGCTAGTTCAACCTAGCATTCCTTTACATTTTTTCTCTGGTAATATTAGCAGTTATATTCCTTTGAAATGGTGCTTAAGGAGCATTTCACTGCGCGGCACAGGGATTGAGCCCAGAAAGAGGCTGATTGGAGAGGTTCAAATCTTGATGACATAAGGAACCTTAGGACCACGTCTAGATTCCAGCCTGGAGTGGACAACCGACGTTCCTTTGAGGTCTCAAAAGACCTAGGGAGGTCCTGTAGATCTTTGTTGGTGGAAAGATCCAAGCCTCTGTGGCGGAAAACCGCTGCCAACATACTTCTGTAACCCTTGATCGTAGGAGCTGAAAGGGATCTTACTTTCCTTAGATGTAACAGGAAGTCAGCAATCTGGGTTACAGTGGTACTGGTTGAGGAAACTGCATTGGTCTTGTACCAGCTTCGGAAGACTTCCCCTTGAGACTGATAGACTCTGAGAGTGGATGTTCTCCTTGCTCTGGCAATCGCTCTGGCTGCCTCCTTCGAAAAGCCCCTAGCTCTTGAGAGTCTTTCGAAAGTCTGAAGGCAGTCAGACGAAGAGCGTGGAGGTTTGGGTGTACCTTCTTTACGTGAGGTTGACGTAGAAGGTTCACTCCTAGAGGAAGAGTCCTGGGAATGTCGACCAGCCATTGCAGTACCTCTATGAACCATTCTCTCGCGGGCCAGAGCGGAGCCAACCAACGTCAGCCGTGTCCCTTTGCGAGAGGAGCACTTCTGAAGTACCCTGTTGACAATCTTGAACGGCGGGAATGCATACAGGTCGAGATGGGACCAATCCAGCAGAAAAGCATCCACGTGAACTGCTGCTGGGTCTGGAATCGGAGAACAATACAACAGGAGTCTCTAGGTTATCGAGGTAGCGAACAGATCTATGGTTGGCTGACCCCACAGGGCCCAAAGTCTGCTGCAAACATTCTTGTGAAGGGTCCACTCTGTGGGGATGACCTGACCCTTCCGGCTGAGGCGATCTGCCATGACATTCATACCGCCCTGAATGAACCTCGTTACCAGCGTGAGCTTTCGATCTTTTGACCAGATGAGGAGGTCCCTTGCGATCTAGAACAACTTCCACGAAAGAGTCCCTCCCTGCTTGGAGATGTAAGCCAGGGCTGTGGTGTTGTCAGAGTCCACCTCCACCACCTTGTTAAGCTGGAAGGACTTGAAGTTTATCAAGGCCAGAAGAACCGCCAACAACTCCTTGCAATTGATGTGAAGTGTCCTTAGCTCCTGATTCCATGTTCCCGAGCATTCCTGTCCGTCCAAAGTCGCACCCCAGCCCGTGTCTGATGCGTCCGAGAGGAGACGGCGGTCGGGTTTCTGAACAGCCAAAGGTAGACTTCCTTGAGAAGAAAGCTGTTCTTACACCACGCGAGAGTAGACCTCCTCTCTTCGGAAACAGGAACTGAGACCGTCTCTAGCGTCATGTCCTTTATCCAGTGAGCAGCTAGATGATACTGAAGGGGGCGGAGGTGGAGTCTCCCTAACACGATGAACAGGGCCAGCGATGAAAGTGTCCCTGTTAGACTCATCCACTACCTGACTGAGCATCGGTTCCTTCTCAGCATGCTCTGGATGCATTCTAGGGCTTGGAAGATCCTTGGGGCCGACGGAAAAGCCCGAAAAGCTCGACTCTGAAGATCCATACCCAGGTAGACAATGGTCTGGGATGGGACGAGCTGGGACTCCTCAAAATTGACCAGGAGGCCCAGTTCCTTGGTCAGATCCATAGTCCATCTGAGAATCTCCAGACAGCGACGACTTGTGGGAGCTCTTAAAAGCCAGTCGTCTGACGGAGCCGGACACAAGATCATGGTACTGCTGCACAGTCTGTGAACTGTCAACCATGGGGAAGCGAGGAAGTACAGTGACAACCCGAAGCTGTCTAGACTGTCTGGGTCGTACAGACAACTCCTTATCGGGTTGCTGAGGTTGCCGCACTGCGTCACAACAAGTCACTTCTGCTGGTTGTTGAACGTCTTCCCAGTGACACACTGACTCCGTAAACAAAAAATCCTCTAACAAGGACTAAGCTTGGACTGCATGTCTTGCAACACAGCTCAAGGTCTATGGGAGCAGGTGTGGTAACAGACGGGGTTAGCGACTGAAGTGGAACCATTACCTTCCCTGGAAGCATGTTATGCTTAAATAAAAGTCCATAGGAGGTTACGCAGCTAAAGGCTCCTCTCCAAATGACAGAGTCCTCAAGGGAATATCAGAAGGAGGGAGAAAAGCACTTTCTCATCTACAGGGACCATATCCGAGAAAAACTAAGTTCTCTCAGTGAGGGTTTCACTGGTGCAAAAGCAGCAGACTAGAAGGCAACGTTATGAAACTGCTTGACAGTCTAGTGAGTTGGCAACAACCAAAGATGTGTGACTGAGAAGCATGCGGTAAGGTATGCAGAGCATGCTGTATGCAGAGCATGCTGTATGCAGAGCATGCTGTATGTAGAGCATGCTGTAAGGTAAGCAGAGCATGTTGCATGGCGTGTAACATTTCTCAGAAATTCCATGACCAGTGCTAGATTGAGTAATATCGCATTACTGTCCACTGAAAGTGCACGTGCCGAGGGAATTGATTTAGACTGTTTTGTTGATGAATTTGATAGCCGGCATGATAATCGTAGAATTAAGCTGCACTAAATATACGTACTATAATCTACTTCACCTCAGGAAAGGGAAACTCGCCCTGTTGGCAACACTGCATTACTTCATGCATGCTTGCATGTGATTGTTAAAAATATATTGCAAGGAATACATATATTTTTTTTTTTTTTTTTTTAAGTAATACGAATAACCTCCATTATCATAATGTTTGTGTAGGCATACATGTATATGTTTTACAAATGCAAGTTATGAAAGTAATGAGGTGTTATTATTGTCATTTGTTATTTCAAAGTTGAATGGGAAGAGGCTCAAGCTGAGGAGAAAGTGGCAGATGCATGCGTTGAGGTAGCTGACTCATAGCATGAGGTTCCTGCCTCAAGAGTTGCGCTTGCCTCAAGGGTTGAGGTGGCTGCGCAGAGAGAGGCTCTTGACTCACGAGTTGAGGTTCTTGAGGTGTGAGCTGCGAGAGTTGAGGTGGCGGCTGCGCAGAACGCGACTCCTGTCTCACGAGTTGAGGTTCTTGAGGAGCTTGCCTCGAGAGTTGAGGTTGTAGCTGCGAGAGCTGAGGTGGCTGCCTCAAGGATGGTAGAGGTTGTCGTACCTCAAGAGGTTGCTGCCTCGAGGATGGTCTTACTGCAAGAAACTCTTGCCTCAAAGGAAGAGGAGGTTGTAAGGCATAAGACTCCTGTCCCCATTGTTGAGGAGGTTGTAGCGTGGTAAGAGATTCCTGCCTCAAGAAAGGTGGAGGTTGCTGCACAACGCTGGTAACTGGCAACTCCCAACGCGGCAGCTCACGCATGGAGGTAGCCTGAGGAACCTCAACCTCATACGTCTGGCAGATTGTACTGCGCAGAGGAGGAGGAGCGTTCGCAGGAGGAGGTGTATTAACCTCCTCTGCCTGAAACTCCTGCATCAACACCGCAAGCTGAGACTGCATTGACTGCAGCAAAGACCACTAGAGTTTAAGAAAGACAACAACAAACGGAGCTACTGTCCGTTGAGACTGAGGGTCTAAAACAGCTGGTGCGGCAACAGACGGAGCTACTGCCTGTTGCGATACCACCTTGCCTCTCTGGGAGGTGTGCAGTTGTCGTACTGCAGCAAGTCCGAACTGACCCAGGGCTAATGGCTACACCTAGGAGTTGGACTTGTGCGGAAGGGACCGACTTGCACTTAAAAGCTGCAAGATTGGTCCATGGTTTCTGCGAGAAACCTTTACCGCAGACGAGGAAAGAAAGGGCTCTCTCGTCTTTGTGTGGGTGGGGTGATCACGTCGGCAACGTGTGTAGATACACCCGAAACCACGGAGGGAAAACGTCTGTTCGTCGATCAAGGCCTGTGAACCCATAAGTCCTTCGACATTACTTCTCCCCTGGGCTTGGGAGCTTGTAAGAGGTCCCAGACTAGGCGAACAACTGGCACGAACAGACGAACCCTCGAACGCAACACTGTAACACTTTGCGCTTATCACTTATCACTTTTGATTTTCTGTTTGCACTTATTTCACTGAACTCGAAACTTTAAGTGGTTTGTACCTGAAACACGCAATTCTATCCTTCATTAAAAGTTAGTAATTGCGAAAACAGAATTACAATGTAACAGAAAAATCTAATGAAAGATAAATAATTCAGTGGCTGGAAAGAGACTAAACACTAGATCAAATAAACTACGTTTAAAATCTCTCACCGCATAAAGCTTGAGAACAAGAATAAAACTCTAGAAACGTTTACCTTCTTCCCCTAAAGAGACTAGGGAGAAGAGCAAAAACGATAACAACGTTACTCGCTTGAACGAAACGTTTATCCTCCTCTCTCTCCCTCCGTCTCTATCTCTCTCTCTCTCTCTCTCTTGACTTAGAACCTGAGAGAAGAGCCCAATCATATATATCGTTAAAACATATTATTGTTAAAGGAAAAAAACTGAAAGATTTCCCAAATAAAAAGTTCCTTTATTAGAATTAAAACCATTAAGCTAAGAAAGAATGAACAAAACGCTAGAAACGGTTTACTCTTACTGCAACGTGACACCGTGAAAATTCTCTCTCTATCGTAACGATAGAGCGCAAGTTGAACGTTCTGAACGTCAACAACTGCAGAGACAAAACAAAACGTTAGTTCAACTTTGAAAACAGTACGAGACTATCAAAGAAATTCTTTCAAAAACATTAAAATAGCATAATATGTTAACAGGTAAAACCGAAATGACGGGCTCAATGTTAATTAACTTCGGTACAAGAAAAGACCGCCTACTATTAGGAAAGGTCGAATATAAACAAATATAAAAATTAATTTTAATAAGTTTATAAAAAAGGAAGTTAATCGAAGAGGCCTATAAAAGGCGGAGAGATATAAAATAAATCTATAACTTTTGTTAAGCAAAATTAAGAAAGAGAGTCTATACTCTCTTCGACACCAACACTTCCGTCTAAGGGAAGGGTCGGCCATTTAAAAGTGAAAGAGAGTTCATACTCTCTTCGTCACCATAATTAATCAAATTAATTCCAAAAGCTAGCTAAGCTAATAATAAAACTTCCTGAATAGCGAAAGCTAAAATCTAGAGCAAATACATCACCAAATCGTGAGCAAAAACTCCAGAATCAACAGCGTATCCATGTAGGTCTAGCCGGAGGCACGACAGAGGAAAAATTGAGGTGGTGTCAACAAGAAGTACTGCAGTACCTGGCCACAGGTGGCGCTTGTGAGTACACCCCCCTCTTGTATAGCGATCGCTGGCGTATCCCTTCCGTAGAATTCTGTCGGGCAACGGAGTTGACAGCTACATGATTATCGGGTAAGATTAATATTGAAAAATCTTTTTTTTAATTTATTAGCAAAAATTATAATTTTTTAAAAAATTTTAGGTACATTTTTCTCCACTAATATGACCATCAAAACTTCTTTATAAATCGTATAATTCTGTGACAGATTTTTTATTTTCCCTTTTCTTTTTTTAATGAATATTTTTCATAATTTTCTTCTTCTAAATGCAAAATAATTATGAAAAAAAGAGAAATAGGAAAATCTAAATTCTGTCACACAAAATTCTTGGATTTTTATTCCCCTTTTCAATGATATCGTTCTCTCTAAAATTAAACTATAAATAAGTGAGAAAATTGTACAGAAGTGTGAATAAGTATGATTTTGAGTTGTGAGCTCCCAAAGATTGGCTATAAATTTTTGCCTTTTTCTTAGAAAAATCAAAATAACATTATTATAATAAACTTACCTTGTATGTACTTTTACTGTTTATTTCAACATGAAGCCTCCATAAACAATGTATTTAAACCCTAAGTTTACTAATACACTTGGTGTGAGGGTGCCATGAGTTGCCAGCAGCCTCTCATTATTCCCAGAGTTTTAGTTAGAATGTTCCAGGTGAAAATGAGTGGTGAGAGACTGGTGAGAGACTGGTAGATATGTGTTGAGCAAGAGATGGTGATAAGTTCTAGCTTTTTCGAAAAGAAAGATAAAAACAAGTATACATGGGTAAGAGTGGCAAACGGAAGAGTGGTAGAAAGGGCGTTAATGGATTATGTGTTGATAACTAAAAGAATGTTTTGAAGACTGAAAGACGTGCACAAGTTTAGGGGTATGGCTAACGGTATGTCTGATCGTGAAAGGAAAATTGGTCATAGCAAAAGAGTGGGGGAATAGAGTAGGTGGATGTAAAAGGGAGTTAGTGAGGGTTGAAGAGCTAATAAAAATGGGGTAAAAAGTAAATATCAAGAAAGGTTGAAAATGGCATATGACAAAGTGAAAGTAAGAGAAACAGGTAATTTAGAGGAGTGGAAGTTAGTAAAAGAAAATTTTGTTGGGATTGCAAGTGATGTGTGAGGCAAGAAGTTTGTTGGAGGCAGCATGAGGAAGGGCAGTGAATGGTGGAATGAAGGAGTGAAGGTAAAAGTGGAAGAGAAAAAGAGGGCTTTTGAAGAATGGCTGCAGAGTAATAGTATAGAGAAGTATGAAAGCTATAGAGAAAAATTATATTTTCATAATAAAATAAATTTTTTAACATACTGTACTTACCCGCTGGTTAGATAACAATAGCTTTATTCTTTTGTCCGGCAGAAATTCAAAAACTCTGCAGCAATCGCATAGATATGCCAGGTGTACACTAGCGCCACCACGGTAGCTAGGCCGAACTATTCCTCCCAGCACCAGATTTTCCATGCCCATAGGTGTCTTGAGGGGAGGGGGGGGGATTTTATATTATATAACCAGTGGGTAAGTATGTTCAAAATTTATTTTATTATGAAAATATAATTTTTAAACATTTAAACTTACCCGCTGGTTATAACAATAGCTGATTGACACCCTTGGTGGAGGGTCAGAGACAGCAAAATTGTTGGAATATCACTTAAGTGTTGAATAAAAACAAGCTTAAGGGTTCGTAACTGTTAAGGAAACTGACTTCAATGATTCTCTGCCTCATTATGTCTACTATCCTTATGAGATCCAGCGGTCCACTCAGGGGGCTGAAGATCCCTAGGAGCTGTCAAACGGGTAAAAACCTCTATGCTGACAGGACCTCAACTAATACCCTTGTTCCAGGAACAAAATGACCACCTGACTAAATCAAAGATTGCGGGAGATTGTCGACCAATCTTCACGTACAACCATAAAACTATATAAAAGTTCCAAGAGAAGAACATGGGTACTAGGGATTAGGGGAAATGTAGTGGTAGATCCTTCACCTACTACTGCACTCGTTGCTACGAATGGTCCCAAAGTGTAGCAGTCCTCATAAAGAGTCTGGACACTTTATAAGTAATGCGAGGCGAATACAGGTTTACTCCTCCAAAAGGTTGTATCCACGATGCTCTGCAGAGAATGGTTTTGTTTAAAAGCTACAGAAGTTGCCACAGCTCTAACTTCATGAGTCTTTATTTTAGGCCGCTTAAGGTCTGCCTCACCAGTGTGAGTGAGCCTCTCTAATTAAAAGTCTTGTAAAAAATGATAGGGCGTTTTTAGACATAGGTAGCGCAGGCTTCTTGACTGCGCACCAAAGAGCCTCTGAATTGTTTCTAAATCTTTAGTCTTGTTCAGATAAAACTTCAGTGCTCTAACACGACAAATACCTTTATTCCACTCTTCACTCACCATATCAGAGAGAATGGTAATCTCGAAAGATTTAGGCCATGGATGAGAAGGACATTCGTTTTTGGACAGGAATCTAAGTTGCAAGGAGCATATGGCTTTTCTATTTCTAAAACCAATATTCTCGCTAAAAGCGTGAACTTCACCGACTCTCTTAGCTGTTGCCAGACCTACTAAGTAAAGAGTCTTCAAGGTCAGATCTTTAAAAGAAATAGAGTGTAAAGGCTCAAATCTGTCACTCACGAAGAATTAAAAACAATATCTAAATTCCAGGCCGGTGAATCTTATCGACGCTTCTTAGAAGTCTCAAAAGATCTGAGAAAATCTTGAAGGTCTTTATTATTTGAGAGATCTAAATTCCTGTGTTCGAAGACAGCTGCCAGCATAATCCTGTACCCCTTGATGGTCGAGGAGGAAAAAATGTGCTTTCTTCTAAGGTTTCAATTTGTGTTACAGAGGTACTGAATGAAGAAACTGATTTAGCTCTACACCACTCTCTAAAACCTCCCACTTAGGCTGTAAAACCTTGATGGTAAAAGTCCTTCTTGTACTAGTGATAGCCTTAGCTGCCTCCTTCAAAAACCCTCCAGATCTAGGAAGTTCTTCGATAGATTGAAGGCAGTCAGACGTAGAGCTTGGAGGTTTAGATGGTTTCTAGCCAAGTGGGGTTGTTGGAGAAGATCTATTCTCAATGGCAGGTTTCTTGGAATGTCCACCATCCATTCCAGAACCTCTGTGAACCAACCTCTTGACGGCCAGAAGAGAGCTACTCAAGTCAACTTGGTTCTCTCGTGAGAGACGAACTCTTGTAACATCTTGTAAAGCACTTTGAATGGTGGGAACGTGTACAAGACCATGTCACGAGCTGCTTGATGCTCAGGGTCGCATTGTGCTTGATGAATCATGTAGCGTCTCGATAGATGCTCGACGTCACGTCTTAGAGGACATCCTGTTCCGCTGGAATCTCGATGTCCTGTTAGGTGGACGTACGACGTCACGTCTGTTTGACTGACTCCTTGCTAGGAATTGTAAAGACGTTCGTCATCAAGAACATCTCGACTAGTAGGCTCACTACGCTTAAGTGTCCAGGCGTGAATTTACCCGACACTCAAGATCCAGGTCTGCTACTCTCTTGTTGTATGCAGGCCGACAAACTAGCATGAGCGAAGAGAACTTCTGTTGCAAATCTAGTAGTGTAATAAAATAGGGTCAAACTGTTGTGGTACAGAAGACGTCATGTCTACCACAAGCTCTCTTTCTACACCGTTTAAAAAACACGCAGAGCGTCCAGAAGACGATAACCACTTTGATGGTGGAGAAGGAGCATGAACTGAAGCCATGCTAGGCTCAGACAACTGTCCTGCAACTGAGAGAGTTGGACGTTGTTTGACAGTTGCTGACATCCTATAAGGATGTTTGGTATGAGAGTTTTTCTTTGGTAGAAAGAAAAAATGCTCAGAACTGTTCGAAAGACTACAATCAGAAGCTTGCGCTGTCAAGAAAAGACGCTGATTGACCGTGTCCATCTTCCTCTTTAGAAGTCTGGAAGTTGATGCCAGCCTCGTCTGGGTGCTGAGTCATCTGAAGACGACGAAAAAACTTTCACCTCACCTTTCCTATGATGAAGGTGAGAGACCTGTGAGGCGTCAAAAGGTATGCTTGAGTGGGCGACTGCTCGGGAGCTAAAGCCTCTCGTTTCCTTTATCGTTCGATATTTTTTCTCTCCGGAAAAAGGGAGCTGGAAGAAGTTTCAAATCGACATTCCTTGGAAGAGGTCTAAGGATAGGAAACAACGATATTTCCTCACAGACGCACCCTCTATTTGAGGGGTGGTGCTTAGCCCGAAACAAAGAACTCAAAACTGGACAACTTCCGCCTATAAACGAACCTTCCGGTAGCTTGAAGTTTGGATGGATGGGGAAGTAGAAGTAAGCATCCTGGAGATCTAAAGAGATCATCCAGTGGACCTTCTTTACTGCTGCAAGCATAGTCTTCAGAGTCTCCATAGAGAACTTTTGTCCTCTGGACGGAGCTTGAACAGTGTGTGACTGACGTTGGACATCCCGGTTTGTTTGACGTTCTACGTCACGAGCTTGTTGCTCGACGTCACGTTCAGCTTGACGCCTGATGTCACATTCAGCTTGACACCCAATGCCGCGCTTAGCTGCCTAGCGATCATCGCCGCGCTTGGAAGGTAAACACTCGATGACATGCTTGGCCGTTTGATGTCTGGTATCAAGAGAAGCAGTCACTCAATGGGATATAGAAGCTTTATCACGCTGTTCAACATTTAGCTTGCTGGTAGGCCGCCTGTGCGACAACGCGTCCTGATAAGAATCATGACGAACCATCGCTTTGCTAACAACAGGCTGATAAGACTGCATAACAGATGAAAGCCGTTGCTTCATGCCAGCAGCATAGTCCAATTAGGATCAACATTAGGTGACACCGGTGTAGAAAACTTTGATCGCGAACTCACCTTCCTTATCGCTTACATAACGCTCCTCATTTCAGCAGGCGGAAAACAGTCAGGCGGAAGCGGCGGTGCTTGTACCGTAACACCAGACTCAGGAACAAGATCCATAGCAGTCAGAACTAAAGCTTTGCCAACTTCTGACATCCTGACAGGACATACACAGCAAAAAAGGGACACTGCCTTCTCTTACAAAAGCCCTAATGCACTTCCTGCTGTTGCAGCTGAACGTGCTGCTGCACCAACATCAGCAGTTAGGTTTTTTATGCTGCATTGAGGATGAGCTATAGCACTGCCCTATCAGCACTGTCTTTTTTATGCTGTTACTTCCCTCAGAATGATTTATTGTTAATTTATTCTCATCATTTATTTATTTCCTGATTTCCTTTCCTCACTGAGCTATCTTTCCCTATTGGAGCCCTTGGGCTTATAGCATCTTGCTTTTCCAACTAGGGTTGTAGCTTGGCTAGTAATAATAATAAAATAATAAACAGAGACTCCTTCGACGTCTTCCTTAGCGAAAAACTCTGAAGGCGGGACGAGTTGCAGCACGTACAAAATAAAATGGAAACTCTTTAGAAAAAACTCTCATGAGTTTCTGAAAGTCACTCCCTTCCTCCTACAAGTCTCTAAACTAGGTAGAGATGTCCTGTTTCCTAGGAATCAACTCCTTAAGGTCCTGAATTCTGACCTCAATGCTTTAGAGGTTTAATTCTCGCTCTCCCACAGACATCAAGAATCAGTTCAAGCAGGCCTTGGTCTAAGAACATATCTTTCTAGTTAATATTTATTTCATAAAATAGCGCCTGGCGTAACAATGTTCCAACGCTAGACGCTCATGGCCATGAAGATATCAAGTCCTACTGCTGGAAGCCAGACGCCAAACAACTGCTTGGCGTTCAGCGTCACGTGACTCCCGCAATAATACTATTCACGATTCAGACGCTCGCGATCTAGACGCTTGGAGCTATGCTTGATACGCGATGTCATGTTCAATTACTTGATGCTCGACGACACGCAACTGCTTGGCGTTAGTTATAATTAACTGCTTGACACTCGACATCAAGTTCAACTGCGTGAAGCTTGATGCCATGCAAGCTCTTGACGCTCGGCGCCAACTGACTTTCAGAACAATAACAATTGCGATTAAAAAACACTTGCGATTCAGACGCTTGGAACTATGCCGATCGCATCTAGAACGGTAGATCATCGAACAAGAGAAAACAAGAAGTTGCACTAAGTTACAAACATCGTGTCAAACTCTTACAGCAGTGTTAGTGGCTAGCCTTGCTGAACGCTCGATGACCAACGCTCTGTTGTTGCCACGCTTAGCTTGGCGTGAGGCGTCACGCTCAGCCACCTGGCGAGCGCCACCATGCTCAGCTGCTTGGCACGCGCCATCAAGCTCAGCCGCCTGGTGCGCGCCATCACGTTCAGCTGCCTGGCGCTTGTCACGCACCTGAAAGGCAGACGCTTGCGCTTGGCCGCTTAATGTTAGAAAACACTTTTACCTCGCCTTACCTACGGCGAGGGCGAGCGTTCAGGGAATCGTCAACAGAAAACGCTAGGGGACTTCTGCTCGGGTCTTACAAGACGGTAGGCATCAGGCTACGCCTCTCGCTTCCCTTCGCCGCTCGACATTACTTCTCCCATGGGTCCGGGAGCTTGAAAGAGGTCTAAGGCTAGGATAACGACAGGTCCAAACAGAAGCACCCTCCACTGTATTGAATAAAATTCACTGCACTAATTTAGCACTAAAAAAGGGATTTTGACGAAGGAAAAATCTATTTCAAGGGAGAGACCTGTGACGCCCGGTGAAAAGGGTCCTTCTTTACACTTTTCTAATATAAATCTTCTAAATATACTAGAGAAAGATAAAAGCATGGAATGCAGAGGTTACTACCCTCGCGCGATCACCTTGTTGGTGTCGTGTATTTAACAAGGGCGCGTGAAAGCCACTATTCACAGGCTGTCTGCCAATTAGATAATCCCTTCATCAAAGGGGAGGGCCGTGGCAGGCCCTAGAGAATACAGTTGGGCTACCCACCGACACCTACTACTCGCGCTCTCCAGGTCATCCTTCTGCAAGAACATATGGCTTGGCAAGGAAAGGGTGGGTCCGTACAAAAATAACCGGGAAGGGTTTCACCGGGCGTCACAGGTCTCTCCCCAGAAATAGATTTTTCCTTCGTCAAAATCCCTTTTCTGGGTCGATCTGTGACGGCCGGTGAAAATGTACCAGAGAATGCCTTCCAAGCCCAATAAAGTAATAACATAATGCGGAGAATACAATCACCATGTACGACAACCATATAATATAATAATGTAAGAAACGTCCAATTACCAACTATCCAAATGACATAGGGAGGGTAAGGCTAAAAAACTAAGACGACAAGGAATCAATTGAGTGTCGAATCGCAAAAGGCATCAAACCTTACATGTCTAAGCATATCTAAACCTTAAAGGAACGGTAACTACAATAACAGTTAAACCATAGGAATTAAACATGGCAAATATCATAGGGCTAACGAACTACCCAGGAGAGTGGCGACGTGGTGTGAGTGTCGGGTAGGAGGGAGAAGAGAAGAGATGGAAGAAAGGAATAAGCAGAGATTAATGGAGAGGGAAAAGGCTCCCCGCTGCCATCGTCGGGTATTTAGGGCCTGTAAGATCTTTAGATAGTGGCGTTTGACAACCATAGGGGATTTCCAACCCGTATATTTTTTCAAAATCATCAAAGTCCCTGTTCTGGAAGTAATTGATGTAGGTATCTACTGTCTGTATATCATGAGCCTGGGGAAATGATTCCGGATTAGTATGTTTAAAGAAGTAGAGGATTTGTTGCCTGATACCATGAATGGAAATAGTACCTCCTTGTTCCCCGATAACCAAGGGGCCAGACAAGTGGGTGGCAGTTCTAGCTAAAAAAGGCCTAGAAAGTAGTGACTGAACACAGAGAAAAGATCCTGAGGAAGAAGAATAATCTTCCGAGGGGAGCACCTATTTTGCGGATCCTCATTTCTCAGCTAGAAAAGCATTGTCTGGAGAGAGGAGTTCTTCGGCTGAAGGGAGGAAATCTATGTTTTCCGGGTTCGTGAGAGAGCTGCTAGTTCTGATATTCTATCACCTGAGGCCAAAGCCATTAGAAATAAAGTCTTCCTAAGAAGAGTGATAAGATCAGGATTCATTGTCCGTGTCCGGCGCAAGTATTGAGGACACCGTTCATAGACCAGAGTCCTTTGTGGCCGAACCGAAGGTCAAAGCCTAGCACATGTTTTTGGAATAGATGAGAAATAGGAATCAGCTAGGTTAATGTTAAACCCAACAAGGAAGACCTTCTTCAAAGCTGACTTGATGGTGGTTAAAGTGCCAACTGTTAGGCCTTTGCCAAATAAGAACCTCAAGAAAGAGATGTCTATATTCGGAGACATACGAGTATGGTCTGAACTCTTAGGGAATCTGCTAGTTGTTAACGGCCGAATCATGTTGGCGAATTGTCGAGTCCCTTTGTCTGATTCGATGAAGAGATCGATTTCCGGTTCAATGTTCTCGTCTCTACTAGCTGCAAACTTCCTGTAGTCCACAAAGTCAGAGTTTTGGCTATCCTTGAGCAATCTGACACAGTGAGTTTGGATTACTTGAGTCAGTTTGGGGAACGGAATCCGGAAGGGACGAGGTTTCAACTCGAGGAGGAAAGGAAACCAACTGTTCTTGGCCCGTGAGGTGGTACTAAAGCCACTGCGCCCCGGAAGGAGCGTAGTTTGTGTAAAAGTATCATTAGAAGATGCACGGGGGGAAATAGGTAAACCTTACTCTAATGGTTCCTGAGTATCCACCGGAATGAAATTATGTCTAGAGACCATTCTGACTCTAGTGGATTCGTCCTGGCTAGTGAGTCTGCTCTCACATTCTGGACTCCCGCAAGGTGAGTTACTGACAGGATCCAGTTCTTTTCTGTTGGCCAGGCGAAGATAGTGACCAGGATCCGATTCAGGTTGGGTGACTTGGATCCTCCCCTGTTGACGCAGTGTACTACGTCTTTGCTGTCTGACCCTACTCTGATGTGGCTCGACCTCGGAGGAGAGAGTCTCTTCAGGGTCAAGAACACTGTCATGGCTTCGAGAACATTGATATGGGTCTGTTTCATGGCGGGTGACCAAGACCCCTGAAACATCTGATGTTCGGAGTAATCCCCCCATCCACTTAGAGGCGCGGCTGTATGGGATGTCTCTTGTGGAGGTGGGAATTGTAGAGGAACCGATTTGGAGAGGTTCTCCGGTTCGGACCATGGGCGTAGTCTCATTTTCAAGACAGAGGGGATCTTCGAGACCTTGTCTCTTAAAGGTACTGTAGCTCTCTTTCTCCAAACTCGATTGATGTCTTTGAATTTATGTTATTGAAGTGAATTAGAGAAGGCCGATGATACTTTCTAAGGTTCTTCTGGACACCTGTTTGTGTTTGAGAAAATTCTTGATCTTGGAAGCTATTCCTCTTACCTTTTTGGAAGGGAGAGACAACGTGTGCTTCGAAAGGTTCCACTGAATGTCTAACCATTCTAAGTGGCCTGATGGTTGCAGGCGAGACTTTTGGAGATTGACCCGAAAACACAGGTTATTGAGAAATCGAAGTACTTCCTTCGTAGCTCTGTTGCCTTCTATGGCCGACCGGGCCCAAATGAGCCAACCGTCCAGATAAGCCATGATTTATATCACTTGGTTCCTGAGTTGTTCTAACACTGTCTCTCCCAGTTTCGTGAATATCCTGGGATCAATGTTGAGTCTGAAGGGCATGTCTTGAACGCAAAGGCTTTCCTGCCTAGGCGGAAACCCAGATAAGAAGAGAAGTTTCGAGCTATAGGCACATGACAATAGTCATCGGTAAGATCGACGGAGGTGATGACGGCCCCACGGGGAAGTAAGGTCCGTACCTGAGAGATAGTCAACATCCGAAACTTGTCGCAGAGAATTTTTTAACTCTTTGGCATAAAACCAAAAGTAGACATGCCCGTAGAGGGAGATCTTACTATTCTGTCACGGGCTTGAATGAGAATGCAATAGTCACTGAATCCTATATAAAATGTAACAAAATATTTCATATAAAATATTAAAATATTAAATGAATAGATATAGGAATAAAGAATATATCTATATATTCAAACCAACCCTTATTACTTAAGGGGTTCCAATAAAAGACGAATAGTCACATTAAACAACTAGAACATTTATAAATATTATATGAAAAAATTTAGTATTCCAAAAACGAACAAGTAAACAACGATACAAAGAATCGCGAGACTCTATCGATTGTCATGAATACTACGTCGTGTAAAAATTAAGAAAATGCCAATTTTGTTTACTGTAATCATTGTAAACAGAATAGCTAAAGAAAAATACTGAAAGGACCAATATATTTGGAAAATAACATATTCCTTTTATCTAATACAACTTAAAAACTTTAGTTTTAAAGAAAAATGTTATTTTCATTAGTTAAATAAATTTTTGAATATACTTACCCGATGATCATGTAGCTGTCAACTCCGTTGCCCGACAGAAATCTACGGTAGGGATACGCCAGCGATCACTATCCAGGTGGGGGTGTACACAACAGCGCCATCTGTGAGTAGGTACTCAAGTACTTCTTGTCAACAAGAACTCAATTTTCTCCTCGGTCCACTGGTTCTCTATGGGGAGGAAGGGAGGGTTCTTAAATTCATGATCATCGGGTAAGTATATTCAAAAATTTATTTTACTAATGAAAATAACATTTTTCAATATTAATCTTACCCGATGATCATGTAGCTGATTCACACCCAGGGTGGTGGGTGGAGACCAGTATACATGTTAACAAAGAAGCTAAGTATCCCGTATTTCATTTTATCAGTTATTCAAAATAACAAACATAAAATAAATAAGTACCTGGTAAGGAAGTCGACTTGAACTATTACTCTGCCTTTTTTAAGTACGTCTTCCTTACTGAGCCTAGCGGTCCTCTTAGGATGCTGAACGACTCCTAGGTGCTGAAGTATAAAGGGCTGCAACCCATACTAAAGGACCTCATCACAACCTCTAACCTAGGCGCTTCTCAAGAAAGAATTTGACCACCCGCCAAATCAACCAGGATGCGGAGGGCTTCTTAGCCTTCCGTACAACCCAAAAAACAACAATAAAAAGTATTCAAGAGAAAGGTTAAAAAGGGTATGGGATTATGGGAATGTAGTGGCTGAGCCCCCGCCTACTACTGCACTCGCTGCTACGAATGGTCCCAGGGTGTAGCAGTTCTCATAAAGAGACTGGACATCTTTGAGATAGAATGATGCGAACACTGACTTGCTTCTCCAATAGGTTGCATCCATAACACTCTGCAGAGAACGGTTCTGTTTGAAGGCCACTGAAGTAGCCACAGCTCTCACTTCATGTGTCCTTACCTTCAGCAAAGCAAGGTCTTCTTCCTTCAGATGAGAATGTGCCTCTCTAATCAGAAGCCTGATGTAGTAAGAAACTGCGCTCTTAGACATCGGTAGAGTAGGCTTCTTGATAGAACACCATAAAGCTTCTGATTGTCCTCGTAATGGCTTTGACCTTCTTAAATAGTACCTAAGAGCTCTTACTGGGCAAAGTACTCTCAAGTTCGTTCCCCACCAAGTTGGACAGGCTTGGGATCTCGAACGACTTAGGCCAAGGACGGGAAGGAAGCTCGTTTTTAGCCAAAAAACCGAGCTGCAAGGAACATGTAGCCGTTTCAGATGTAAAACCTATGTTCCTGCTGAAGGCGTGGATCTCACTGACTCTTTTAGCTGTAGCTAAGCACACGAGGAAAAGAGTTTTTAATGTGAGGTCCTTAAAAGAGGCTGATTGGAGCGGTTCAAATCTTGATGACATTAGGAACCTTAAAACCACGTCTAGATTCCAGCCTGGTGTGGACAACCGACGTTCCTTTGAGGTCTCAAAAGACCTAAGGAGGTCCTGTAGATCTTTGTTGGTGGAAAGATCCAAGCCTCTGTGGCGGAATACCGCTGCCAACATACTTCTGTAACCCTTGATCGTAGGAGCTGATAGGGATCTTACGTTCCTTAGATGTAAAAGGAAGTCAGCAATCTGGGTTACAGTGGTACTGGTTGAGGAAACTCCATTCGCCTTGCACCAGCTTCGGAAGACTTCCCATTTAGACTGATAGACTCTGAGAGTGGATGTCCTCCTAGCTCTGGCAATCGCTCTGGCTGCCTCCTTCGAAAAGCCTCTAGCTCTTGAGAGTCTTTCGATAGTCTGAAGGCAGTCAGACGAAGAGCGTGGAGGTTTGGGTGTACCTTCTTTACGTGAGGTTGACGCAGAAGGTCCACTCTTAGGAGAAGAGTCCTGGGAACGTCGACTAGCCATTGCAGTACCTCGGTGAACCATTCTATCGCGGGCCAGAGGGGAGCAACCAACGTCAGCCGTGTCCCTTTGTGAGAGGCGAACTTCTGAAGTACCCTGTTGACAATCTTGAACGGCGGGAACGCATACAGGTCGAGATGGGACCAATCCAGCAGAAAGGCATCTACGTGAACTGCTGCTGGGTCTGGAATCGGAGAACAATACATCGGGAGCCTCTTGGTCATCGAGGTAGCGAATAGATCTATGGTGGGCTGACCCCACAGGGCCCATAGTCTGCTGCAAACATTCTTGTGAAGGGTCCACTCTGTGGGGATGACCTGACCCTTCCGGCTGAGGCGATCTGCCATGACATTCATATCGCCCTGAATGAACCTCGTTCCCAGCGAAAGCTTTCGATCTTTTGACCAAATGAGGAGGTCCCTTGCGATCTCGAACAACTTCCTCGAATGAGTCCCTCCCTGCTTGGAGATGTAAGCCAAGGCTGTGGTGTTGTCGGAGTTCACCTCCACCACCTTGTTTAGCTGGAGGGACTTGAAGTTTATCAAGGCCAGATGAACCGCCAACAACTCCTTGCAATTGATGTGAAGTGTCCTTTGCTCTTGATTCCATGTACCCGAGCATTCCTGTCCGTCCAGTGTCGCACCCCAGCCCGTGTCCGATGCGTCCGAGAAGAGACGGTGGTCGGGGGTCTGAACAGCCAATGGTAGACCTTCCTTGAGAAGAATGCTGTTCTTCCACCACGTTAGAGTAGACCTCATCTCTTCGGAAACAGGCACTGAGACCGCCTCTAGCGTCATGTCCTTTATCCAGTGAGCAGCTAGATGATACTGAAGGGGGCGGAGGTTGAGTCTCCCTAACTCGATGAACTGGGCCAGCGATGAAAGTGTCCCTGTTAGACTCATCCACTGCCTGACAGAACATCGGTTCCTTCTCAGCATGCTCTGGATGCATTCTAGGGCTTGATTGATCCTTGGGGCCGACAGAAAAGCCCGAAAAGCTCGACTCTGAATCTCCATACCCCTGTACCTAGATAGACAATGGTCTGGGATGGGACGAGCTGGGACTTCTCTATATTGACCAGGAGGCCCAATTCCCTGGTCAGATCGATAGTCCATCTGAGATTCTCCAGACAGCGACGACTTGTTGGAGCTCTTAAAAGCCAGTCGTCCAAATAGAGGGAGGCTCTGATGTCTGCCAAGTGAAGGAATTTCGCAATATTCCTCATCAGTCTGGTAAACACAAGAGGTGCCGTGCTTAGGCCAAAGCACAGGGCTTGGAACTGGTACACAACCTTTCCAAAGACGAACCTTAGGAAAGGTTGGGAGTCTGGATGGATGGGGACGTGAAAGTACGCGTCTTTCAGGTCTAACGAGACCATCCAGTCCTCCTGCCTGACCGCTGCTAGGACCGACTTCGTCGTCTCCATCGTGAACGTCTGCTTGGTGACATAAGCATTGAGAGCACTGACGTCCAGCACCGGTCTCCAACCTCCTGTCTTCTTCTCTACCAGGAAGAGACGGTTGTAGAAGCCCGGGGATTGATGATCCCGGACTATGACTACCGCTTCCTTTTGTAGCAAGAGCGACACCTCTTGTTGCAACGCTAGCCTCTTGTTCTTCTCCTTGTAGTTGGGAGAGAGGTTGATGGGAGACGTAGCTCGAGGGGGACTGCGGCAGAACGGAATTCTGTATCCCTCCCTTAGCCACTTCACAGACTGAGCGTCTGCACCTCTGCTCTCCCAAGCTTGCCAGAAGGTCTTGAGTCTGGCTCCTACTGCTGTCTGGAGAGGAAGGCAGTCAGAACTTGCCTTTTGCGGACTTGGAACCCTTCTTGGACTTGCCACGGTGACTGTCGGCACGGGTACCTCCTCTGCTGGAGGTTCTGCCACGAAAGGGCGGGATGAACCTAGTTGCAGGTGTGTCTACTGCTGCAGGGCGGAAGGGTCTAGGCACGGAAGGTAAGGTTTTAGCCTTACGTGCGGAAGATGCCATAAGATCATGGGTATCCTTCTGGATAAGCGAGGCAGCCATCCCCTTGATCAGCTCCTCCGGAAACAGACACTTGGAGAGAGGAGCAAATAACAACTCTGACTTCTGGCAAGGAGTGATACCAGCCGATAAGAAGGAGCAAAGATGTTCTCTCTTCTTGAGCACTCCTGACACGTACGAAGCCGCAAGTTCACCAGACCCATCCCGAATGGCTTTGTCCATGCTAGACATGATCAGCATGGCAGAGTCTCTATCTGAAGGGGAAGTCTTCCTGCTTAAGGCTCCCAAACACCAATCGAGGAAGTTGAAGATCTCGAAGGCACGAAAGACTCCCTTCAACAGATGATCCATATCAGAAAAGGACCAGCAGATCTTCGATCGTCTCATAGCCAACCTGCGGGGAGAGTCAACCAGACTTGAGAAGTCGCCCTGGGCAGAGGCAGGAACTCCCAAGCCGGGTTCCTCTCCCGTGGCATACCAGACGCTCGACTTGGAAGCAAGCTTGGTAGGCGGAAAGATGAAAGCAGTCTTTCCCAGTTGCTTCTTGGAATGCAACCACTCTCCCATAACCCTCAAAGCTCTCTTAGATGATCGAGCGAGAACAAGCTTGGTGAAGGCAGGGGCAGCAGACTGCATGCCCAGAGCAAACTCAGAGGGAGGAGAGCGAGGGGTTGCAGACACAAACTGCTCTGGATACAAGTCCCTGAACAAGGCAAGGACTTTACGAAAGTCTAAGGAGGGAGGCGTAGACTTGGGCCCTTCAAAGTCAGAGTGTGGTTCATCCAAATGAGCAGCTTCGTCATCCGATACTCCATCATCCGAAAGCTGAGTAGGAAGTGGCAAAGGCAGAGCAGAAAGCTGAACGGCTGAATCCGACAGTACGGGTGCATGCGTAGCTGCGGATCCAACATCATGCCGCTGCTGGTCAGTCTGCGAGCTGGCAACAACAAAAGCAGAGAGCTGGTGCGTGGGAGGGGTTGCGGTGGGTTGCGGAGCATGCTGTATGGTATGCGGAGCATGCTGTATGGTATGCGGAGCATGCCGCATGGGTTGCGGAGAATGCCGCATAATGTTGGAACCCGGCAGCTCTACAGCACCTTCCCACTGCTGATGCGGTAGCTCACGCATGTCAACGGATGGTGCAGCAAGAACATGCGTCTGGCAGGGTGGACTGCGCATCGGTGGTGGAGCTCTCACAGGTGGAGGGTGGGAGCAGGCAGCCGCAGTATCTGCTGAGCGCACAACCTCTGCGGGTTGTAGGTTAACAGGTGCAGTGTTAACCTTCTCAGCATGATACTCCTGCATGAATGCCGCAAGCTGAGACTGCATAGTCTGCAGCATGGACCACTTAGGGTCTACCGTGGTTGGAGCAGCAACAGACGGAGCAGAAGTCTGTTGTGGAACCACTCTACCCCTCTTGGGAGGTGTGCAGTCATCAGATGACTGCAGCGAGTCCGAACTGACCCAGTGGCTACACCTGGGCCGTTGGACTCGCTCGGAAGGGACCTTACGTTTGAGCGGTCGTGAAACCTTGGTCCATCGTTTCCTCCTGGAAACTTCTTCCACAGACGAGGAATGTAAGGGCTCATTCGTCTGTTTGTGGATGGGACGATCTTTGACAGACACGTCCGCAACCACTGAGGATACATCCGTGCGCCGATCAAGGCCTGCCGAACCCTTTGGTCCTTCGACATTGCTTCTCCCCTGGGCTTGGGAGCTTGCAAGAGGTCCCGGACTGGGAGGACGACTGGCACGCACAGATGTACCCTCATGCGCAACACTGACACTGACACTTTTCACATCACTAGCACTGATAACACTTCCCACTGCACTTTTCGCTTTCAGCTCCTTGACATCTGCCAAGAGCTGATTACGGTCATTAGCCAATGACTCCACTCTGTCACCGAGAGCCTGAATGGCACGCATCATATCGGCCATGGATGGCTGAGCACTAGTAGCAGGTTCGGGAGTCACCACCACAGGGGAAGGAAAAGGTTGAGGGGCATGGGGAGAGGAAAAATCCACAGAGCGAGAAGAACTCCTCCTGATTCTCTCCTTCTCTAACCTACGTGCATTTTTAAGGAATTCTTTAAAATCGAATTCCGAAAGCCCAGCGCATTCCCCACATCGATCTTCCAATTGACAGGATTTACCCCTACAATTGGAACAAACGGTGTGAGGATCTATAGAGGCCTTCGGAAGACGCCTAGCACAAGTCCTAACGCTACACTGCCAGTACTTAGGGACTTGAGACTGGTCAGACATCTTGAATTTTAGAAGTAGTCAAAGGGGAATTCCAAAATCTAGCAAAGTTCGTTAACAATTAATCCAAATTAATTCCAAAAGCTTGCTAAGCTAATGATAAAGCTTCCTGAATAGCGAAGGCTAAACTCTAGAGTGAATACATCACCAAATCGTGAACAACAACTCCAGAATCAACAGCGTATCCAAGTAGGTCTTGCCGGCGGCACGACAGAGGAAAAATTGAGTTCTTGTTGACAAGAAGTACTTGAGTACCTACTCACAGATGGCGCTGTTGTGTACACCCCCACCTGGATAGTGATCGCTGGCGTATCCCGACCGTAGATTTCTGTCGGGCAACGGAGTTGACAGCTACATGATCATCGGGTAAGATTAATATTGAAAAATGTACTTTTCATCAATATCGATACAAAGAGTAATACTGTAACGATAGACTGAGGACTGCGCAGCATAAATAAACTGAACGCTAGATAATCTTTAAAACAGAACGAAGATTATCCAAAGAAAGCATACCAAAAGGACAAAAATGTTATTAAAATAACATAATCCTTTTATTTTATATAACTAAATACTTTGTAAGATAGTACTGTATTAACTTATCATTCTTTGTAGAAAAAGAAAGAAAAAGAAAGAAAATGCAAGTCATACTCAAGCTTACGTCATATGACTGTGACGTCATCGATGAGGCGAGATGTTTACCTATCGCCATAATGCTTTCGTTAGTTAAAAATAGGTTGAAAAATTTTTAATCCTACCTTTTAAGCTATAACACAGCGATAAAATATCAAACAAAACAAAAAAAGCGAATGCTAAAACCCATATAAAAGAGTACATCACCAATATACTGCTAAAATCTAGATTAATCACGAGTGAATTCCTTTCTATGTTTCCAGTATGGCGGCAGAAGAAAATCTGATGCTGGGAGGAATAGTTCGGCCTAGCTACCGTGGTGGCGCTAGTGTACACCTGGCATATCTATGCGATTGCTGCGAGTTTTTGAATTTCTGCCGGACAGAAGAATAAAGCTATTGTTATATAACCAGCGGGTAAGTTTAAATGTTTAAAAATGTGGAAGTAAAGTGTAAGGTAAGTGAGGCAAAGATGGCAGCTGACCTGAGGTGGGGTCAGGGATTGGGTATTTCATATGAAGAGAATAAAAAGAAGTTTTGGAAAGAAGTGAAGAGAGTAAGGAAGGCTGGTTCAAGAATTGAAGAGACAGTGAAAGATGGAAATGGAAGGTTGTTAACCCTTTTACCCCCAGGCTATTTGGAAATTTCCAACCCTTAACCCCCAAGGGGTTGCTTTTTTCCCAGCACATTTTTAAGTATATTTTTTTTAAATTGCTCTAACAGCCTTAATTTTTATCATAGAGAGGTCAGGTTGGTCTCATTCTCTTGGAAAATGCCTGACTTTTCTCAAATAATTATAGAAAATATGAAAAAAAAATTTTATAGCATTTTTTTGCAAGGACGTACCAGTACGTCCATGGGGGTAAAGGGATGGCTTTTGTGAAACGTGCCAGTACGTCCTTTGGGGGTAAAAAGGGTTAAAAGGAGAGGAGGCAAGGAAAAGGTGGGCGGAATATTTTGAAAGTTTACTGAATGTTGAGGATAATAGGGAGGCAGATATAATTGCTCTTGCAGGTGTTGAGGTACCGGTGATGGGAGATGAGAATGAGAGAGAGATTACAATAGTGGAAGTGAGGAGAGCACTAGATGAAACGAGAGTAGGAAAAGCGTCTGGTATGGATGGTGTGAGAGCTGAGATGTTGAAGGAAGGGGTTGTAACTGTACTTGAATGGTTGGTAAGATTGTTTAATATGTGTTTTGTGTTGTCAATGGTACCAGTAGATTGGGTTTGAGCATGTATTGTACCACTATATAAGGGTAAGGGAGATGTGCATGAGTGTTGTAATTAAAGGGTTATTAGTTTGTTGAGTGTGGTGGGAAAATTACATGGTAGAGTATTGATTAATAGGATTAAGGATAAAACAGAGAATGCAATCTTAGAAGTACAGGGTGGTTTTAGAAAAGGTAGGAGTTGTATGAATCAGATTTTTACAGTTGGGCAGATAAGCGAGAAATATTTAGCAAAAGGTAAGGAGGTGTATGTTGCGCTTATGGATCTGGAGAAAGCGTATGATAGAGTGATAGGGAAGCAATGTGGAATGTGATGAGGTTATATTGAGTTGGTGGAAGGTTGTTGCAAGCAGTGAAAAGTTTATACAAAGGTAGTAAAGCATGTGTTAGGATAGGAAATGAAGTGAGCGATTGGCTTCCAGTGAGAGTGGGGCTGAGACAGGGATGTGTGATTTCGCTGTGGTTGTTTAACTTGTATGTTGATGGAGTGGTGAGAGAGGTGAATGCTCGAGTGCTTGGATGAGGATTGAAACTGGTAGACGAAAATGATCATGAATGGGAGGTAAATCAGTTGTTGTTTGCTGATGATACTGTACTGGTTGCAGACGCGGAAGAGAAGCTTGGCCGATTAGTGACAGAATTTGGAAGGGTGTGTGAGAGAAGGAAGTTAAAGTTAATGTGGGTAAGAGTAAGGTTATGAGATGTACGAGAAGGGAAGGTGGTGCAAGGTTGAATGTCATGTTGAATGGAGAGTTACTTGAGGTGGTGGATCAGTTTAAGTACTTGAGGTCTGTTGTTGCAGCATATGGTGGAGTGGAAGCAGATGTACGTCACAGAGTGAATGAAGGATGCAAAGTGTTGGGGGCAGTTAAGGGAGTAGTAAAAATTAGAGGGTTGGGCATGAATGTAAAGAGAGTTCTGTATGAGAAAGTGATTGTACCAACTGTGATGTATGGATTGGAGTTGTGGGGAATGAAAGTGACGGAGAGACAGAAATTTAATGTGTTTGAGATGAAGTGTCTAAAGAGTATGGCTGGTGTATCTCGAGTAGATAGGGTTAGGAACAAAGTAGTGAGGGTAAGAACGGGTGTAAGAAATGAGTTAGCAACTAGAGTGGATATGAATGTGTTGAGGTGGTTTGGCTATGTTGAGAGAATGGAAAATGGCTGTCTGCTAAAGAAGGTGATGAATGCAAGAGTTGATGGAAGAAGTACAAGAGGAAGGCCAAGGTTTGGGTGGATGGGTGGAGTGAAGGAAGCTCTAGGTGATAGGAGGATAGATGTGAGAGAGGCAAGAGAGCGTGCTAGAAATAGGAATGAATGGCGAGCGATTGTGACGCAGTTCCGGTAGGCTCTGCTGTTTCCTCCGCTGCCTTGGAAGACCGCGGAGGTAGGAGCAGTAGGGGATTCAGCATTATGAAGCTTCATCTGTGGTGGATAACTGGGGAAGGTGGGCTGTGGCACCCATAGCAGTACCAGCCGAACTCAGTTGAGTCCCTTGTCAGGCTGGGAGGAACGTAGAGAGGAGAGGTCCCCTTTTCTGTTTCATTTGTTTGATGTCGGCTACCCCCCAAATTGGGGGAAATGCCTTGGTATATGTATGTATGGATGTTCCAGCTTTGTACTCTTTTCCATGTTTCCCTCTCTTCTTGGTTCTTTTTTGTTGCTATCTTCTTACTTTGACCTTAGGTAACATTGGCCTTGCTATAATGTTCATGAGGACGTTGTGAAAACACAATGTATATAAGAACTGCAAGTAAACAAACACACATGCATCATAACTTCTATACATCTTTGGAAACTCTGGCTGGTCTTCTCGTAGATCGTAGTTTGCGTACACCTACCCTCTACCAATGCCTTCCATCTCTGCCAGTTGTACGAGATTTCAAAACGTAAGTGAAAAATTGCTATATACAGTATATGCAAAAATAAACACCCAAAGATGAATCTGTCAATCTCAGTCATGCAGATAACGCAGTAAGGATGACTTTTAAAGACCACTTTATCATCATTATTTGTAAAAATAATTGGCTGAAACATCTGGAGAGCATTTATGACATGTTTCTGCATACATAGAAACAATAAAACAATTTTCAATTCCTTAAAGGTATGTCAAACACCATAGCAGACAGTTCCCTTAAGAAATTACAAAACATAATAAACAGAGGAGCAAGACTGATAAAAGGTATCCCACCACGAGAAAGGATTACTCCTATACTAATTACCGTATTTCCTGTGTCATAAGACGCTAAAAATGGTAAGGCAGTTTTTGGGAAAAAATTAGGATTTTAAAAAATTAGCAGCAACTCCTAGTCAGCGACTCTAGTGATTTTTGTCTGGTAGCTTACAGTAACTTTTCTTATTTTGAGTGTATTATGAAATGTTCAAGGTAATATTAATTAGCTATACAGTGAACCCTCGCTACTTCGCGGTTCGACCATCGCGGATTCACCACTTCGCGGATTTTTTTCATAACCCATGTATATACATATATCGCGGATTTTCCGGAAATATCGAAAATACCGCGATGTGACCGATGGTGCGAGATTGGAGAAAGTAAGGAAAATTGAATCATGATTGATTTTCAATATAAATGAAACTTTGAGGAGCAACAAAGATATCATTTGTTAGAGAGATAGAGAGAGGTAAGGAATGGGAGGTAGTGAAAAGTAGCCCACAGAGAGAGAGAGAGAGAGAGAGAGAGAGAGAGAGAGAGAGAGAGAGAGAGAGAGAGAGAGAGAGAGAGAGAGAGAGATAGGTAGAGAGAGAGAGAGAGAGAGAGAGAGAGAGAGAGAGAGAGAGAGAGAGAGAGAGAGAGAGAGAGAGAGAGAGAGAGAGAGAGGGGGGTTTAAATGTAATAAACAAAAAAAATTGATAGGTTATAACACATTGGTGCTTATGTAATATCAACTGTATACTGTAGACGGTTTGAATAAGTTAAGAAATGGTATAAATGATACTTTGTTAGTGTATTCGTACACACTCAAGAGCGGCAGCTAGATTACAGCTGATCTAATCACAGCCAAAAGTAAAAAAAAAAAGAAGTCAACAATACTCGACTTTTAAATCACACCCGAAATTTAAAAACAAAAGTACACGCTTTCTTAATGTGCAATTAACTATTTAAAGAGTGGCAATTTTCTAGAATAAAATGATATTTCCCAAAAAATAGTGGTTTGGTGATGAAATCGGATGCCGTATTTTTAGCTATGATTGAAATGGATGTAGATTCGGCCTAATTTTTTCGGTTTCGTATTTAATTGACACTAAGAAAACTAATTTTAGTTTCTTCATCTAAATGTAAGTATTGTATAACACGAGGAGAGAGAGAGAGAGAGAGAGAGAGAGAAAGAGAGAGAGAGAGAGAGAGAGAGAGAGAGAGAGAGAGAGAGAGAGAGAGAGAGAGAGAGATCAGCTGTTGTAATCAAATGGCGTGTTTTTGTTTCGTGAGAATTTCATCGCCACGACTTTAACAACAACATACTGTACAGAACTATGTTATTTTTATTAATAAAATAAATTTTTGAATATACTTACCCGATAATCATGTAGCTGTCAACTCCGTTGCCCGACAGAATTCTATGGAGGGATACGCCAGCTATCACAATACTAGAAGGGGGTGTATTTACCAGCGCCACCTGTGGCCAGGTACTCAAGTACTTCTTGTTGACACCTCCTCAATTATTCCTCGGTCCACTGGTTCTTTATGGGGAGGAAGGGAGGGTCGATTAAATCATGATTATCGGGTAAGTATATTCAAAAATTTATTTTATTAATAAAAATAACATTTTTCAATATTAAACTTACCCGATAATCATGTAGCTGATTCACACCCAGGGGGGTGGGTGAAAACCAGTGTACAAGATTAAAGGATAGCTAAGTATCCCATATTTCATATAATCAGTTATCCACAATAACAATGAAATAATAAGTACCTGGTAAGGAAGTCGACTTGAACCGTTACTCTGCCTTTAATAAGATCGTCTTCCTTACTGAGCGCAGCGTTCCTCTTGGGAGGCTGAATCAACTCAAAGGTGCTAAAGTATACAGGGCTGCAACCCATACTAAAGGACCTCATCACAACCTTTAACCTTGGCGCTTCTCAAGAAAGAATTGACCACCCGCCAAATCAACAAGGATGTGGAAGGCTTCTTAGCCGACCGTACAACCCATAAAAAGTATTCAAGAGAAAGGTTAAAAAGTTATGGGATTATGGGAATGTAGTGGCTGAGCCCTCGCCTACTACTGCATTCGTTGCTACGAATAGACCCAGGGTGTAGCAGTACTCGTAAAGAGACTGGACATCTTTGAGATAGAATGATGCGAACACTGACTTGTTTCTCCAATAGGTTGCATCCATAACACTCTGCAGAGAACGGTTCTGTTTGAAGGCCACTGAAGTAGCCACAGCTCTCACTTCATGTGTCCTTACCTTCAGCAAAGCAAGGTCTTCTTCCTTCAGATGAGAATTTGCTTCTCTAATCAGAAGCCTGATGTAGTAAGAAACTGAGTTCTTAGACATTGGTAGAGAAGGCTTCTTGATAGCACACCATAAGGCTTCTGATTGTCCTCGTAATGGTTTTGACCTTTAGATAGTACTTAAGAGCTCTAACTGGGCAAAGTACTCTCTCCAGTTCGTACCCCACCATGTTGGACAGGCTTGGGATCTCGAACGACTTAGGCCAAGGACGGGAAGGAAGCTCGTTTTTAGCCAAAAAACCGAGCTGTAAGGAACATGTAGCCGTTTCAGATGTGAAACCTATGTTCCTGCTGAAGGCGTGGATCTCACTTACTCTTTTACCTGTTGCTAAGCACACGAGGAAAAGAGTTTTTTTAATGTGAGGTCCTTAAAAGAGGCTGATTGGAGCGGTTCAAATCCTGATGACATTAGGAACCTTAGGACCACGTCTAGATTCCAGCCTGGAGTGGACAACCGACGTTCCTTTGAGGTCTCAAAAGACCTAAGGAGGTCCTGTAGATCTTTGTTGGAGGAAAGATCCAAGCCTCTGTGGCGGAAAACCGCTGCCAACAAACTTCTGTAACCCTTGATCGTAGGAGCTGATAGGGAGCTTACGTTCCTTAGATGTAACAGGAAGTCAGCAATCTGGGTTACATTGGTACTGGTTGAGGAAAACTGCATTGGCCTTGCACCAGCTTCGGAAGACTTCCCATAAAGACTGATAGACTCTGAGAGTGGATGTCGTCCTTGCTCTGGCAATCGCTCTGGCTGCCTCCTTCGAAAAGCCTCTAGCTCTTGAGAGTCTTTCGATAGTCTGAAGGCAGCCAGACGAAGAGCGTGGAGGTTGGGTGTACCTTCTTTACGTGAGGTTGACGCAGAAGGTCCACTCTAGGAGGAAGAGTCCTGGGAACGTCGACCAGCCATTGCAGTACCTCAGTGAACCATTCTCTCGCGGGCCAGAGGGGAGCAACCAACGTCAGCCGTGTCCCTTTGTGAGAGGCGAACTTCTGAAGTACCCTGTTGACAATCTTGAACGGCGGGAATGCATACAGGTTGAGATGGGACCAATCCAGCAGAAAGGCATCCACGCGAACTGCTGCTGGGTCTGGAATCGGAGAACAATACAAGAGGAGCCTCTTGGTCATCGAGGTAGCGAATAGATCTATGGTTGGCTGACCCCACAGGGCCCAAAGTCTGCTACAAACATTCTTGTGAAGGGTCCACTCTGTGGGGAAGACCTGACCCTTCCGGCTGAGGCGATCTGCCATGACATTCATATCGCCCTGAATGAGCCTAGCTACCAGCGTGAGCTTTCGATCTTTTGACCAAATGAGGAGGTCCCTTGCGATCTCGAACAACTTCCTCGAATGAGTCCCTCCCTGCTTGGAGATGTAAGCCAAGGCTGTGGTGTAGTCGGAGTTCACCTCCACCACCTTGTTAAGCTGGAGGGACTTGAAGTTTATCAAGGCCAAATGAACTGCCAACAACTCCTTGCAATAGATGTGAAGTGTCCTTTGCTCCTGATTCCATGTTCCCGAGCATTCCTGTCCGTCCAGTGTCGCACCCCAGCCCGTGTCCGATGCGTCCGAGAAGAGACGGTGGTCGGAGGACTGAACAGCCAATGGTAGACCTTCCTTGAGAAGAATGCTGTTCTTCCACCACGTTAGAGTAGACCTCATCTCTTCGGAAACAGGAACTGAGCCCGTCTCTAGCGTCATGTCCTTTATCCAGTGAGCAGCTAGATGATACTGAAGGGGGCGGAGGTGGAGTCTCCCTAACTCGATGAACAGGGCCAGCGATGAAAGTGTCCCTGTTAGACTCATCCACTGCCTGACTAAGCATCGGTTCCTTCTCAGCATGCTCTGGATGCATTCTAGGGCTTGGAAGATCCTTGGGGCCGACGGACAAGTCCGAAAAGCTCGACTCTGAAGATCCATACCCAAGGAGACAATGGTCTGGGATGGAACGAGCTGAGACTCCTCAAAATTGACCAGGAGGCCCAGTTCCTTGGTCAGATCCATAGTCCATTTGAAAATCTCCAGACAGCGACGACTTGAGGGAGCTCTTAAAAGCCAGTCGTCTGACGGAGCCGGACACAAGATCATGATACTGCTGCACAGTCTGTAAACTGTCAATCATGGGCAAGCGAGGAAGTACAGTGACAACCCGAATCTGTCTAGACTGTCTGGGTCGTACAGACAACTCCTTAACGGGTTGCTGAGGTTGCCCACTGCGTCACAACAAGTCCCTTCTGTTGGTTGTTGAACGTCTTCCCCGTGACACATTGACTCCGTAAACAAAAAATCCTCTAACAAGGACTAAGCTTGGACTGCATGCCATGCAACACAGCTCAAGGTCTATGGGAGCAGGTGTGGTAACAGACGGGATTAGCGGCTGAAGTGTAACCATTACCTTCCCTGTAAGCATGTTATGCTTAAATAAAAGTCCATAAGAGGTTATGCAGCTAAAGGCACCCTCCAAATGACAGAGTCCTCAAGGGAATATCAGAAGGAGGGAGAAAAGAACTTTCTCATCTACAGGGACCTTATCCTAGAAAAGCTAAGTTCTCTGAGTGAGGGTTCACTGGTGCAAAGCAGCAGACTAGAAGGCAACGTTATGAAACTGCTTGACAGTCTAGTGAGTTGGCAACAACCCAAGATGTGTTGAGAAGCATGCGGTAAGGTATGCAGAGCATGATGTATGCAGAGTATGCTGTATGCAGAGCATGCTGTATGTAGAGCATGTTGTATGCAGAGCATGCTGAATGCAGAGCATGCTGTATGCAGAGCATGCTGTATGCAGAGCATGTTGTATGCAGAGCATGCTGAATGCAGAGCATGCTGAATGCTGAGCATGTAGTAAGTAGAGCCTGCTGTAAGCAGAGCCTGCTGAAAGGAAAGCAGAGCGTGTGCATGGCGTTTAACATTTCTCAGAAATTCCATGACCAGTGCTAGAGTGCTTTATGCATGCTTGCATGGGGTTTAAACCATGGTATGCTGAACAGCAGAGTCAGAACGAGCTGGAACAACAACAGAGGTTTCCTCAACTTGAGGGAAAACCTGAGGTTCAGACTGCATAGGCTGAACAACAGACGGAGCAGAAGGCAGGTGCAAGGGTGAAGGAGGTTGACTCCTAGCAAGAGTTGCACCCAAGGATTGCACCAGCTGAGCGGAGGACGGAGGCGGAGTAGTCCGTTCCTGTTCCTGAGAGATGAGTGGAGCATGAGAAGGTTGAGGCTGCGCAGAACAAGGTAAAGTTCTAGCAAGCTGAGGCTCCTGAGGCGCAAGTGCATGGTGTAGATGAGCTTGCCTAGATGAGGGTTGAACTCGGTGCAGCGCTGGTTGAGCAGACAGACTCACGGAGGGGAGAGGTTGTTGTACCCCAACCGAGAGTTGCACCACTGGTGGAGCAGCAAGGGGAGGAGGAGGAAGAGTGTAACTCTCCTGATCCCAAAGCAAGGGTTGCCTTAAAGAAGGCTGAGGCTGAACAACACTGTGAACAGCAAACTCCGAAAGTGGTTCAACATCGTACGCCTGGCAGATGGTGCTGCGACCAGGCGGAGCAGGTGCAGGCTGGGCGAGCACAGGCGGAGCAGGTGCAGGCTGGGCGAGCACAGGTGCAGCGAGAACAGGTGGAGGGAGTGCAGGAGGTGCAACACTCTCAGCCCGACACTCACGCATCAAGTCCGAAAGCTGTGCTTGCATGGACTGTAGTAGAGTCCACAACATCATACGCCTGGCAGATGGTACTGTGATCAGGCGGAGCGAGTGTAGGAGGAGGGAGTGTAGGCGGAGGCGGAGGAGCAACACTCTCAGCCCGACACTCACTCATCAAGTCCGAAAGCTGTGCTTGCATGGACTGTAGTAGAGTCCACAACATCGTACGCCTGGCAGATGGTACTGTGATCAGGCGGAGCGAGTGTAGGAGGAGGGAGTGTAGGCGGAGGCGGAGGAGCAACACTCTCAGCCCGACACTCACTCATCAAGTCCGAAAGCTGTGCTTGCATGGACTGTAGTAGAGTTCACAACATCGTACGCCTGGCAGATGGTGCTGCGACCAGGCGGAGCAGGTGCAGGCTGGGCGAGCACAGGCGGAGCAGGTGCAGGCTGGGCGAGCACAGGTGCAGCGAGAACAGGTGGAGGGAGTGCAGGCGGTGCAACACTCTCAGCCCGACACTCACGCATCAAGACCGAAAGTTGTGACTGTATGGACTGCAGTAGAGTTAACTTGGGGTCGGCAGACACTAAGTTCTGCTGAGGTAAAGCCTTAACAGCAGAGATCTGTTGTGGCAGAACCTTACTCCTCTTAGTCGGAGTGTAATCAACTGATGACTGAGGAGAGTCAGAGCTAACCCAATGACTGCATTCGGGTTGTGAACTTTAACTTCGTACGTCTGGCATAGGTCTGGACTTAACGTTTAAGAAGTCTTGAGACCTGAGACCAGCGTTACTCTGCCTTTATTTTCTCCCCTAATCTCTTCTGCAGACGAGCAAAATAAGGGCTCAATCGTCTGCGGGTGGGAGTGACGGTCTCGGTAAGACACGCCCACAACCACCGAGAATACTTCTGTGCGCCGATCAAGGCCTGCTGAACCCTTATGCCCTTCGACATTGCTTCTCCCCTGGGCTTGGGAGCTTGCAAGAGGTCCCGGACTGGGAGGACGACTGGCGCGCACAAAAGTACCCTCACGCACTAATCACTTATCACTTTGATTTCTGTTTGCACTTATTTCACTGAACTCGAAACTTTAAGTGGTTTGTACCTGAAATACGCAATTCTATCCTTTCTCAAAGTTAGTAATTGCGAAAACAGAATTACAATGTAACAGAAAAATCTAATGAAAGATAAATCAGTGGTTGGAAAGAGACTAAACACTAGATCACTCTAGAAACGTTTAGTTTCTTCCCCTAAAGAGACTAGGGAGAAGAGCAAAAAAAAAAAAAAAAAAAAAAAAAACGATAACGACGTTACTCGTACGCCTGGCAGGCTTGAATGAAACGTTTATCCTCTTTCTCCCTCCGTCTCTATCTCTCTCTCTCTCTCTCTCTCTTGACTTAGAACCTGAGAGAAGAGCCCAATCATATATATCGTTAAAACATATTATTGTTAAAGGAAAAAAAAAAAAACTGAAAAGTTCCTTTATTAGGATCAAAACCATTAAGTTAAGAAAGAATGAACAAAACGCTAGACACGGTTACTCTTACTGCAACGTGAAACCGTGAACATTCTTTCTCTATCGTAACGATAGAGTGCAAGTTGAACGTTCTGAACGTCAACAACTGCAGAGACAAAACAAAACGTTAGTTCAGCTTTGAAAACAGTACGAGACTGTCAAAGAAAATCTTTCAAACTCTGTGGCGGAAATAGCATAATATGTTAACAGGTAAAACCGAAATGACGGGCTCAAAGTTTATTAACTTCGGTAAAAGACCGCCTACTATTAGGAAGGTCGAATATAAACAAATATAAAAATTAATCTTAATGAGTTTATAATAAAAGGAAGTTAATCGAAGAGGCCTATAAGAGGCGGAGAGATATAAAATAAATCTATAACTTTTGTTAAGCAAAATTAAGAAAGAGAGTCTATACTCTCTTAGACACCAACACTTCCGTCTAAGGGAAGGGTCGGCCATTGAAAGGTGAACGAGAGTTCATACTCTCTCGTCACCAAAATTAATCAAATTAATTCCAAAAGCTAACTAAGCTAATATAGAAGTTTTCCAGTAAAGCGACAGCCGAAATCAAAGAGAAATACTTCACCAAAGTCGTGAAAATACTCCAAGAACATAAGCGTATCCCAGAACGTCTTGCCGGAAGCACGACAGAGGAATAATTGAGGAGGTGTCAACAAGAAGTACTTGAGTACCTGGCCACAGGTGGCGCTGGTAAATACACCCCCTTCTAGTATTGTGATAGCTGGCGTATCCCTCCATAGAATTCTGTCGGGCAACGGAGTTGACAGCTACATGATTATCGGGTAAGTTTAATATTGAAAATTACAGTATTATACAGACTACTGTAATATGATAAAGTAAAATATTTGTAATCTATTTTATATGAAATGGGGCTATTTTTTTTTTAAATTTACATTTACGTATGTAAAACAACTCTCTCTCTCTCTCCTCTCTCTCTCTCTCTCTCTCTCTCTCTCTCTCTCTCTCTCTCTCTCTCTCTCTCTCTCTCGTAGATTGTTTTCCTGCTTTGCTACGTATGTATGATTTTATATGGATACGGTAAATAATATTTGTAATAACATATTTTATAAAAGCTTTTACTGTAATATCATTATTTATCACTTTCATCTTGCGCGTTAAATTCCTTAGTTTGTTTACTGAGCGTACTTTATGACGCCGTCGTTTCAGGCGGCGTCAGAAAGAAAAAAAATTCATTTGGAAGTCCTAAGAAAAATTAAGTAAAACATTAGTAATAACCAAATCAACATACTGTACTGAATAATCAATATAATCAATGCAAAAACTAACCTATACACAGATGTGTAAATGCGTTTGTTTCTTCATTATAATCAGAGATAAACGTAAACAAAACATTGGTTGCCATTTTTTATTGTGCTTTTTGGCGTGTTTAAGAAACGCATGATATAAAGTCGCCTTTAATATTTGTGCCTGTTTTAGTTTAGGGTACGTTAGTACATGCATTAAGTGTTCTGTACATTAAAGGGTAGTTTGTTAACAGTGCTACGTACAAGGGAAGGTTTTAAAAGTATGAATAGACATGTTAAATAAATAGGTAAATATGGTGTCACTACTTCGCAGATTTTCACCTATCGCGGCCGGGTCTGGAACCTATCTACCGCGATAAACGAGGGTTCACTGTAAGCCAATTATCCCGCTTTTATTACATATTCATATACGAAACCACTAAACCAGTCAATACTTTCTACCACAACTACACGTTTAGTTATATTTGGTGTTCAAGTGTTGTTTATATGAAGGCAGTGTTGCCAAATGTTCTTAAATCAATTTTGGTAAAGAAGTATTATTCCAGTAATATTTCTCAAATTCCTCATATAGCATACAAATTTTCACACAAAATGTAATTATAGATCAAAGAAATCTAGAAATTCTTTTAGGTGGAATACTTTTGCTACTGTATAATTATGTGACTCTAGGTCTAGTTACTTTTCTGCTAACTTGGCAATACTACACTCAACAAACAAAGTTTTTTCCAAGGTCGTACTTAACAACTGTCTACTTGTATTATTTCGGAACTCAGGCAACAAAGTCATTATCAAAATATTGCTTTATAACAAAATATCAACAAAATACTAGAAAATAGATAAATACATGTACTATATAAACATCTAATCTGTCATAGCGTTGTCTGCTATGAGACCACTAGTTGGCATGTTTGCTTGCGGATGCGAGTTGGCCAGTCATCAGCTGATTACCAAAACAAACAAATAATTTGTTACTGTACTTCATTCAATGAAGTGCAATATAAAAATAAATGTATCTATTACATATGAATGATAATTGTAGGTTTATATTTTGTCTCGTGAGTTTGAGTGCTTGTATGTTATTAGTTGGGTGTTTGAGGGGTGTCAAACTCCCCTATGCAACTTTTTCTTAAGTGTTAAGATGTAGGGTGATTTTGGGGGGGCATTTTCAAGGACAAAAGGTACGTCTTATGACACGGGAAATACGGTAATTTACGCTGGCTGCCTATTAAAGCGAGAATAGTTTAAAATATATACAATAACCCATCAAGTTGTCAGAAACCGACATCCAAATATTTAAGGAAATTGTTTCATATTGTGCAGCCAACAAATCATGTTGACAAGATTTTAGTTACAGATGGTTTCAAATTATTGGAACCTGGAGCCTTTAAATGTGCGGCCCCGAGAATATACAATAAGCTCCCACTATTAATAATATTGTTCTTAAAATATTCTACTTTCCTTGTTTCCTTTCATCACTGGGCTATTTTCCCTGTTGAGCCCCTGGGCTTATAGCATTACGCTTTTTCAACTAGGGGTTTAGCTTAATAATAATAATAATAATAATAATAATAATAATAATAATAATTAATAATAAATTAAAATAAATAACAAACAATAATAAATTATAATAAATAATAATAATAATAATAATAAATAATAATGAATAATAATAACAACAACAATAATATTAATAAGGCCTTCAAGAGAAAACTGAAGACTTTCTTGTTCTCTAAGTGCTTCAATAGTGTGGATTTGACAATAAACAAGCAATATATGGTGTGAAATATTGAATGCTCTAAAATAAACTTAATAAAATGACTGTGGAACCCTTAAGGGGACCGTCCGCCATGGGGTATTGACATAACTTTCAGAAATCGAAAATCGTTTTATTGCTTCTATGTATGCGTAAACATGTCGTACATACTCCCCAGAAGTTTCAGCCAATTATTTTTACAAATAACGAAGATATAGAGGTTTTTAAATGATGACGTCACCCTTACTGTGTCGTCTGCATGACTGAGTTTGACAAAATTGTCTTTGTGTTAATTTTGCATATCTATAGCGATTTTTCATCTATATTTCGAGCTATCGTATGTCTGGCAGAAATGGAAGGCATTGGTAGAGTGTAGATGAACGAAATCTACTCTTACAATAACAGAAGCTAAAGTTGCCAATGATGTATAGAAGTTATAATGTATGCGTTTGTTTACTTGAAGCTCGTATGTACATTGTGTTTCCACAACGCCTTCGGGAACATTATAGCAAGGCCAATGTTACCTAAGGTTGTAGAAAGAACAAATAGTCAATTATTTTTCCAAACAATGAAAATATAGCAGTCTTTAAATGATGACGTCATCCTTATGGCGTCGTCTGTATGACTGAGTTTGACAGGCGCGCAGTTCTCTCTCTCTCTCTCTCTCTCTCTCTCTCTCTCTCTCTCTCTCTCTCTCTCTCTCTCTCTCTCTCTCTCTCGAATTATTTACCACTGCCATTTATACAAATACTTTTATTCTCTCTCTCTCTCTCTCTCTCTCTCTCTCTCTCTCTCTCTCTCTCTCTCTCTCTCTCTCTCTCTCTCTCTCTCGAATTATTTAAAACTCCCATTTATACAAATACTATAATAACAATGTTCAACTCTCTCTCTCTCTCTCTCTCTCTCTCTCTCTCTCTCTCTCTCTCTCTCTCATGTTTCGAAATCTTGTACCTCTGGCAGAAATGAAAGGCATTGGTAGAGGGTAGGTGAATGAAAACTACCAGCTACGAAAACATCACAAAGTTTCCAAAGACATATAGAAATTATAATGCATGTGTTTATTTACTTGAAGTTTGTATGTTGATTGTGCTTTCACAACGTCCTCTGTAATTTTATAGCAATGCCAATGTTACATAAGGTGATAGAAAGAACAAAAAGTAAGTGGAGAACAAGAAAACAGAAGCCAAAGATGCCAAAGATGTATAGAAGTTATAATGTATGCGTTTGTTTACTTGAAGTTCGTATGTACATTGTGTTTCCACAACGCCCTCGGGAACATTATAGCAAGGCCAATGTTACCTAAGGTTGTAGAAAGAACAAATAGTCAATCATTTTCCCAAACAATGAAAATAGCGGTCTTTAAATGATGACGTCATCCTTATGGCGTCGTCTGTATGACTGAGTTTGACAGATGCGTAGTTCTCTCTCTCTCTCTCTCTCTCTCTCTCTCTCTCTCTCTCTCTCTCTCTCTCTCCTCTCTCTCTCTCTCCTCCTCTCTCTCTCTCTCTCTCTCTCTCGAATTATATACCACTGCCATTTATACAAATACTTTTATTCTCTCTCTCTCTCTCTCTCTCTCTCTCTCTCTCTCTCTCTCTCTCTCTCTCTCTCTCTCTCTCTCTCTCTCTCGAAATCTCGTACCTCTGGCAGAAATGAAAGGCATTGGTAGAGGGTAGGTGAATGAAAACTACCAGCTACGAAAAAATCACAAAGTTTCCAAAGACATATAGAAATTATAATGCATGTGTTTATTTACTTGAAGTTCGTATGTTGATTGTGCTTTCACAACGTCCTCTGGAATTTTATAGCAATGCCAATGTTACATAAGGTGATAGAAAGAACAAAAAGTAAGTGGAGAACAAGAAAAAAGAACCAAGAAAGAGGGAAACATGGATAAGAGTACAAAGCTGAAACCTGCTAACTAAATCACTAGCAACAATTAGAGATCGCTGGCAACTCATAACATAGGAGTAGTAAACTGAGGGTTCAAATACCTCCTTTAGGGTGCATTTATGTAGGAATGAACAATAAAAGTTATCATAATATTATCTTGATTTCTTTTAGAAAAGAAGCGAAAGCTTGCTGCAAATCTTTGGGAGCTCATAACTCAAAAACATACTTATTCCCACTTAGGTACATTTTTCTCACTTATTTGTTGTTCGATATTAGAGAAAAAGATATCGTTGAAAAGAAGAATAAAAATCCCACAATTCTGTCAGACAAAATTTTGATTTTCGTTTTACATTTTTTTCACGATTATTTTCCGTCTAGACGAGGAAAAAAAATAAAAATTCATTAAAAAAAAACAGAAAGAAAAATCAAAATTCTGTCTGACAGAATTGTTCGGTTGTTAGAGTAGTTTTTGTGGTATAAGTTTCAATACAATTGGTATAATAGTAGTGGGGAAAAATGTACCTAAATATTTTTTTAAAATCATGATTTTTGCTCATAAATCCAAAAGTTTTTGATCAATTGACTTGAAATTTTTATATGATGAAGGTATTATATGTCTAGAACATATATAGAAATCGTGTAATTTGGATCATTAGAAAAAAAATGGCAGACATAGCGGACGGTCCCCTTAAAGTAAAGTAAGTGTCCCGGTCTTTCGGGGAGCAGAGTGGACTGATAAAGGTTCCCCTCAATTCTGGCATTCATCCATAGAACGCCAGTTCTTGGGCAACGTCCTTGAGTCCTTTCTTTCGCTTGGGCGAATTTCAAATTCATTCAGTAGGGAGGAATCTTCCCTTCTGATCACTTCTATTGGTTTTGCACCTTCGGAAGTGTTCAGAAGAGGAAAAACCTTCGTTAGCAAGGCAGAAGGTTCTAAGCCCGTTTCTATAGGCAAAAGCCTATAGCTTTCCATCAAAGAGACCTCTCTCTGGGATTAGATCCCCTACTCATACAAAGGTGGATTGTATCTGCCGTCGGGGGAATGACGGGCACTCGGTCCTCTATATTCCTCTTGGTCATGATCCGAATCATGCCCAACCTCTCCCATGCCAGATCCTGTCTGTCAGGATTCTTGGCTTTGAGGTAATCATCATACCTTGAAGCCCTCTGGGTGACAGGAGGAGGAGGAGGTAGTAGTTGTTTAGCTATGCTAGATAGCCCCGTGTCCCCTGGACCATCACTCCCAAACGTGGACTCCAACGGGATGTAGGGTACTTTCGGGGAAGAAGCCTTAGGTGGGGGGTTGGCAGAAATACTAACTGCCTGCCCCACTGCTTGGACAAGATCCTTAAACCAAGCATTATCCTTTGAGAACAAAGTTCCTGGAGGAGCTCCCTGGTGTTCCCTGGGCCTAAGTGGAGTGCCCTGGAAAGAGAGAGGATGAGCAGACCTCGAGTAATAATAAAAGTCCTGGCCCACTGTGAAAAAAAAACCATTAACATTTAGGAAAAATACAAATTTATTCCTATTTAGCACAAAAAATTATTCAACTATAATTTTTAAAATTTTAGTTTTTTTCTGTAACTTGTGCTCTTGTCCATCTCCACTGTTTCATAACCCCTTTCTTTGTTTTTACAGAGTAACGGCGCCCTGCACCCAGCAGTTATCAGGTTATGGTTAACCCATGCAAGAAACTAGACAGTGAATGTTGAGAGTCTAGTGGTCACCATGTTGATCTAAGGAAAACAAGAAAAAGGAAAAATTGTGAGAAAGGATCAATCTAGAGACTCCTCTAAGTATTCCAATGAGAGAGGTATTCCTTCGTATTTTAGTCTTATCCCTGACAGACCTTTCCCCCATCATAGTGTAACTGCTTCTTTTCATATACTGTAGTGACACAGTTCTCCCAGGAATAAGGTCACGTATTTGTCCCCAGATACAGGGAACCATATGTTGGTAGCTAAAATATTTGCGGTAATCAGACATTAAGGGTAGTCAATGTCCAGACCCTGTTTACTTCTTGTGTAGGTAGTGAACTGTAATGTTGCTCGGTTCTCCTTAGCTTGAATCTTTATGTACCTTAACTGAAAAGGCTCTGTCTTGATGTAAACGGTTTGAAATTTTTACATCATAAACAAGATAGGACAGTATATTTTGAAAAAAAATTCAGTATTTTATATCTTTGTTCTTAGTGTGGGGGCTTACTAAATAACCTGTTCCTGGTGACTTTGTATTTGGTGTGGGAGTGCCCAATGTGTGGGTGGTTTGTTTTGTTTTCTGAAAATTTATTTCCCTTTCTCATTTTGAAAGAAACCATTTTTTATATAGATGTAGTATGGATTTCCTTACCTATTGTTCCTTGATTCTCAGCCTTTAGTTTTTTATTCTTTTCAAATGCGGCCATACTCAAGTAAAAATATCTTACCTAGAAAGTATACTGCTCCATTTATTTACAACTCAGTACAGAGTACCAGTGGAAGCAAGATGTTATACTCAAGATAGAAAATTAGGAAATTCTAAGGTTGCATCTGTATAAAATCGAGGGGTGGTGCCCAGTGCCCTGTATATACTTGACTTTACTTTTTGCCTAGATCTCTGGCCAATCAACTGATTTTTTGTGTAGTGAGAAGTTAAGAGTGTGGTCGGCATTCTGACACTGGGCCGTCTGCAAGCTACTTTAGGCCACAATGTGCAAACCACTTCGCTGTTGCCCCTGTCAGTTGTTCAGGTTAAGCGGACTCTACCTGTGAATGCTGGTGATGAGATGATCGCTGGTGCTCAGTGACCGGAATGCCTTGATCAATTCTCACTGGAAGAAAAGTTTTCCTGTGTGCCCTGGCAAGGCGAGTCATGGCCATACACCTTAGCGCATGCGCTTCTGCCTGATTGCTCAGGTGTAAGTGTGCTCACTAGGTGAGAGGCGGAGGTGAACACTGACTTGCGTGCCTCTCCTCCCTCTGTCAGGCGAGCGCTTGAGAGGTGACTCGCCGCAGCCACGAGGGGGGCGGTTGGCGAGACTAGGTAGCTCGCTCGCCTGTCTTAACCCGCTTCTTCTCCCTATGATAGGAATCTAAGGAGTCCAAGGTTTTACTCGTACGCCTAGAAACTTTGTTCTCGTAAGGGTAATCATGCTTACTCAACTCAAGTGAATGAGCCCTCTCTCTCCCTCCTTGTTTGGAGGTTAGGAGCGCAATGCTGCACTAGGCCTCTCCGCTCGAAATGGAGTTGCACGCTCTCTTACATGTGCGTCTAGGAGAGGGGCTGTCCTGCTCGCCTTATCTCCCGAAGGAGAAGCACGCATTGTCTTCCTCTCTCAGAAGGACGAGCGAGGACAGGAGGCTGAGCGCTTGCGCGACAGTAAAGGCAGGTTCTAACTTTAGCGAGTCAGTACCTTTAGGCCTGGCCTTGTGAAAGACTGGTCTAGCATAGTGCAGAGCGCTTCACTGTGCCAGGCAGGCCTGATGACGAGGTGGGGGAAAAAATGGCAACCTCCTCCCATTCTCATCTCACAGCTCCGAAAAGCTGTGCTTCGATGGACCGAAGCGTGGCATAGACGAATCTAACGTTCTTTGGTGGAAACCCCAGGGGGGCGAAACCACTCGAGCAGAGTCAGAATAGCGAGATTGAGACGAAGGAGAAAGTCGGCGAGTCTTCTTCCTTTTTGAGGTTGACCTCGAGGAGGAAGAGTCTCTCTTAGCCTTCTTTTTCTTTCGTTTGCTGAATCTCAACCACAGGAGGGGTGACCACTCCCTACACACTGTACAAGGAGACTCTTGCGTACACGAATGGGCTCTGCATGCAGGACAGAGAGCGTGAGGATTGGTCTCCTTCTGTGGCCGGACAAACCCGTATGATAGGGATCCTCATGGGTACTCACACCTGTAAAAGCAAAAGAAAGAATGTTTTAGCTTTAGGCCAGTTGGGAAATTTTTTATAATGGTTAACGTGGGAGTGACACGTCTGCGCCCTAGGCCAAATCAAAGAGGTACGGTTAGTAGTCGCTAGTGCTGATGGGGGGGGGGGGGGGGAGCTTACCATGCTAACTAGTGGTGGGTAGTCGTACCCAGAAAGAAAAGCTTATCGGCTACATTCAGTTTTGCCGAAATACTCCATGGTAAAGAACGGAAAGTTTGTATGTTTTGCCGGAACAAATACATTTCAATACAGAAGATAGGCCTATAGCATATACTGTATACTCATTTATTTTAAGCTTCAAGATAAAAATTACAATTCAAATACAGTACTGCAATTACAAATAGCAAAAACTCGTGATTAGCATAATACTAAGCGACTGTATAAACTGTATGGTACTTTTCCAAGTCTCTACAAGTACAGTATAGCAAAAACAAATTACCTTAGGAAGATATTTTTCCTTCTGTTCTTGGGTTCCATTACGATTGATCTGATTCACACACAAGTTGGAATGAGCTCCATATGACAGGGCAATTCCACCAGCAGCCCGTGACAGCTCTTCCATGACAAGAACATGGTCAAAGTATCCCATACCAGAGCCACCATAATCTGGATCTGCCGTTATTCCTAGCAAACCCATATGACCCATTTTCTTCCAAAATTCCTGAAAAAAACAAAATAATATAAAAAACTTCAAGAATTGTTTCAAGAGGAAAGGCCAGTGTTGACACACAAAGTATAATTCATCAACACTTGAGTTCAAAATCTGGAAGTCATAGTGATAAAGTGAATTGGAAACATGGTCTCAAGGCACTTGGAAAAGGAAAGAAGCAGGAAAATACTGCAGAGGAAATATAAATATAGGAAATAAAATGCAACATTTTGGGTGCTACAATTGTATGTACACAAACCTGTATACAATTAAAGTAGACTAATTACATCTCATTCTCTACATACAGTATACAGTCATAACATGCACAATACTGATAATTCACGACTAAATTGTTGATTCAAATTTGATTAATTTCTCTATTAATGTTTGGGAAAAAATACTTGCATACACACGTACATCACTCAAAGCTGCATTCTACAAAACTTTTTTGTTAGGTTACAGTATTCCGTTTCCATGTTTTCCTTATGGCTTAACACTAAATCTCCTATCCTATCCTTAAGGCAATACCAGTACTTATAGTAATACAGCAATGCACAAAAACCACTTCAGTTGAAATTTTGAAAGCATCACAAATGTAAAATAGAACAAAAATTTATAAATTGTGGTTTAGTACTTCTGAGATAACTATCATTGTGATGAAAGATTCACTATATTGTACTGTACAACACTTTACAATAAAAGTGGCAAATTCGGGGATAATTTGTATTTTTCCCTAACTATTACAAACCTGTAGTTATTTATGTGGATATTCTTTCAGCAAAGCTAGAATGTAGCCCTTAGACTAAAAGTGCAAGGTGGCAACCCTACCAAATCGATTGAGCAGGTAGGGCGGGGGGGTTACCCAGCCACCTCTACATATACTATACTCTCACAACTGTGAGCTACGTCACTTTTGACTGCAGGCAGGACTTCTGGGGGACAGGTGATGGTGGGCCAATTTATATAAATAACTACGGGTTTGTATTAGGGAAAAATACAAATTAGCTATGAATTTGTCACTTGTTCCCATACTAACAAACCTTCAGTTATTTATGTGGATGACTCACTTTTAGGTGGGTGAAGTCCTAATTCTGGCATGGACATTAACCAGGTTTTACCTAGTACAGTATATAACTATGAGTGTGATAGCGGCCTGAGCAATTCATTGTAATGAGAGTTTGTACGTCTTATATGAACACACTCAAAGTTCATAAAGGAATTAGTAAAACGTTTGCCATTGCTTATTTCACGGAAAACAATGGGGACGTGGACAGTACATAAATTTATGACTTATACTAGGCTACACAAGGGAAGAGATAATTACCTGTAGAGGTTGAAGCCAGCTTGCAGAGGGACCCATGGTGCTGTACCCCAAGGGAGGGGAAGATGAAGAAAGGAAAAGCCAGACATACTTTCATTCATCCCAGTTTTAACCTGGGTAACCAATGTCGTCAACCAACTGCTACTTGTCCATCAAGGAGCTTGAGGTATTCTTAAACCACTTGTTGAGCAGCCCCTACAAGACCGATAGTATAAGTATAGAGTCTCCTGTGGTTCACGTCTTTAAAATAATGGGCTGTGAATGTATTTTGTCTTTTCCACACGACCGCTTGTAATACTTGCAACACGAAAAGTGGTTGAATTCCAAGCACGTACTGATGCCCAACATTATGGGCTCTACGTCCTCGAACCGGAGGAGGATCAGGAGCTAAAACTCTTTCAAACACCTGTCGAATCCAGGATGAAAGTGTTTCAGTGATCCTCCTCTTTACCCTACCGGAGATAACAAAGAGTTGTTAGTTGAGGCTGTGTTGCTGGAGTGCAGTTAAGATAGTATCTCAAACTCCTCACTGGGCATAGTAACAACTTTTCTGGGTCATTGGTTACAGAACGGCAATCTGAAAGGGCCCGAATCTAGGGTCATGTACCCACAAATTTTGAGTCTTAGCAATGAACTCAGGGACGAAGCCAAGTGTCCCCGCCCCATTCCCTTGAATGGGCAATGTCATACGAGAGGCTATGAAGTTCACCAACTCTCTTTGCCGAGGCTAAAGCGAGCAGTAATGCCGTCTTCAAATTGAGGTTACAGTCACTTGTATGGCATAATGGTTCGTAGGGAGGTCATTTTGAGGATCTCAAAACGTGAACCCCGTTCCAAGGAGGAGGCCTAATCTCTGACTGAGGGCAAGTGATCACGTAACTCCATATGAGTAAAGAAAGCTCTAACGAAGAGGAAATGTCCACTCCTTTCAGCTTGAAGGCGAGGCTCAAGGCTGAGCGATGACCTTTTACCGCCGAGACTGAAAGGAGCTTTTCCTCCCAAAGGTATACAAGGAACTTTGCTATTACTGGTATAGAGGCATCAAGAGGAGAGATAATCCTTCCACGACAACAACCACAGAAGACTGCCCATTTTGCATGATACACGGAGGCTGAGGACTTACGCAAATATCTGGACATTCTCTCCGCAACTTGTCGTGAAAAGATCTTCTGAGAGAGGAGACGCTGAATAGTCTCCACGCGTGAAGTCGAAGCAACTGCACAGCTCTGTCGAAGATGATAGCGTGTAGTTGTTTGAATAGATCTGGTCATGGAGGGAGTTCTCTCGGTAGATCTACTAGTTGCAGGAGGCCCGGAAACCACTCTGCATGATGCCATAGCAGAGCTACAAGAGTCGTCGTTAGGTTTTTGGATGATCTGGTCTTGTTGAGCAGTCTTCTCATCAGACAGAACGGGGAAAAAGGCATACACGTCGAAGATGTTCCACCGTTGTTGAAATGCATCCTGCCATAGAGCTTGAGGATACGGGACTCAAGAACAGTAGAGGAAGTTTGCTGTTCAGAGATGATACAAACGTGTATACAGTTGGGGAACCCCACAAAGTCAGGACTTGGTTGGCTATCAGTTGATTCAAAGACCATTCGGAACCTACTATCTGAGTCGCTCAACTCAGACTGTCCTCAGAGCACATTCCTATTGCCTGGAATGAAGTGAGCCATTAGGGACCCCGAATGTTCTTCTGACCATCTGAGGATCTTTACTGCATAGAGATTGCAAAAATGTACCGTCTTGCTTATGTAAGCCACTACTATGGTGTTGTCAATCATCAGCACCACAGTGACCTGCCTGCATACTTGGAGATTTATGTGCTGGTACCTTTCTGACTATGACCAAATGCCGGAGAGACCGTGTGATGCCGCAAGTGCCCCCCCCCCCCCCTCTTTTGATGCGTTTGTAAAGAGCATCAAGTCCGGAGGAGGGACGAGAAGATCCGGACCTTTGCAAAGATTTTTGTCTGCCACCCACCAAAGCAGGTCCGTCACTTGTTCTTGAGTAATAGGAACTAGAGTGTCCGGTGGATCTTAGTGTTGGTTCCTCACGGACTTTAGCTGCCATTGCAGAGATGTTATCCTGAGGGCGCCATTTGGAAGTAGACGGAGGAGAAAAGTTCAGTGACCTAACAAACTCAACCAACAAGAGGCCGGTAGAACATCTCGTCTGAGGAAGGGTGACGCCACTTCTCTCAATCTGTGTACTCTTTCATCGTATGGGAAGACTTTCTGTTGGACGGTGTCTATTATCATAACGAGGTATACCAGTCTTTGAGAAGGTAGCAGTGATGACTTTCTCTAGATTTATCTAGAACCCCAGATCCTGACAAAATTCGAGAAGCATGTCTCAGTGACAAAGAAGGGTCGTCTCCGAGTCTGCCAGGATTAGCCAATTGTCCAAGTATCTGAGACGAATGCCGTTCCTGTGAGCCCAAGATGACACTAGGGGGAACACTCTGGTAAAGACCTGAGGTGCTGTCTAGAGACTGAAGTATAGAACCTTGAACTAGTATATTTTGTCCTAGTGTATGAACCTGAGATACTTCCTTGAAGATGGATGGATTGGGACCTGGAAGTATGCATCCTTGAGATCTAGAGTGCACATAAAGTCCCTTGGTCGAACCGCCTGAATGACCGTGTCCGCCGTCTCCATTCTGAATTGAGTCTGTTGAACAAACTTGTTCAGAGGGGAGAGATCGATGACTGGTCTCCAGGATCCAGTTGCCTTTTTCCCTAAAAAACTTGACTGTAAAAGCCTGGAGACCCATCTGCAACCTCTTGGATAGCACCCTTGTATGTCAACTGAGTGTGACAAATGCGGAGACGACAAAGAGACGTCTCCCATTTTCGGGGCATCATGTTATACCTCCAAAGAGATATGATATTTGTTCTTTCTCTCATTTTATTGCCATCTAGACTATCCCAGTGCTCTTACCAATTATTATCATAAAACAATTTCTAGATGTTAGCTAGGAAATCATTACAGGGAATGGGATACCTTCTTGGTAGCAACTCAGATGCAGCCTTCTTCGTCAGTACTGTAAACCTGTCTTGAAGATGCATTCTGAGCAATGATCTTTCTGTAATTTTAGTCTTCTGGAAGCATTTTGAACACTATATATGTATTTTGAGCAATGATCTTTCTGTCTCATTCCCAGACACACCTGCCTGTACTGGAACCCAACAAAATCGAACCATTATACCTCTCAGTCCAGTAATAAAAAGCCATTCTAAAACCTTTAAAACTAAAGGGTTGCTGGAATTAAAAACTTCTAAAGCTTGTAGGACACTCCTTGAATCGCTATATATGGTCAAATTACCCTCCTCCGCTATTTTATCAATAGCAGTTAGTATGCCATACAGTTCAGCAGTATATATGGAAGCTGTTAGAGGAAGTGCACCTCTATAATTAAAACCATTACTATGTACTCAAAATCCAACACCAGTATCAGATTTGGAGCCATTAGTATATATAAAAGTCAATCCCCTACATTCTGCAACATGTTCCATAAAGAGACCTGGATTCTAAGTCTTTTACTTACTTAACTTTGATGGCTACTTTTCCGGTCCCATACAGCAGGAGAACCCCACTCTCTACAGGACCTCCGCTGTCGTTTTACCTTGTTTGTTCAGAGTATTTAACGTTTCATATCGCGTATTGTTCATTTACTGTTAAATCGTCACTGCTGTAGGACTTGACATAAGTGTCTTCAGTTTCCTCTTGAAAGCCTTAATGTCTTCAATCATTCAAATATTTCGAGGGAGCTTATTACATAGTCTTGGGGCTGCATATTTAAAGGCTCTGGAGCCTAAAGTAGACATATATCTAGGTTTCAACAGTTTGAAGCCATCTGTAACTATTCTCGTGTCGACACAATTTGTTGGCTGCGCAATATATAGCAATTCTCTTAAGTAATTTGGACGACCGGTTCTGATATCTTGGTGGGTTATTGTACATATTTTAAATTAAATTCTCGCTTTAATCGGCAGCTAGTGTGAATCAATTAGTATAGGAGTGATCCTTTCTCTAGGTGGGACAGCTTTTATCAGTCATATTCTTTTTAACTCCAATAAAGTATTTACAAAAAGATACCTCTGGTAATTTCCATGGAAGTGATGATGATAACTTAAATGAAAACACCTTACTTCTAATTATATCAAGACTGTATAATAATTGTTTAACCCGAAAACCATAAGGTTGCGGAGATTTTGGGTCAACTCAAAGTATGATGTGTGCTTTACAAGGCTTACAGTCTGATAGGCTAAAGAATTTGGAAGTCTTTGCAACCTAAACCAATACCGAACAATTGTAGACTTTCAGTAAAGGTCTAAAGGTAATTCTCCAGCATCAGCAAGATTTGTGATAGGCGAAATTCTAAACTCCTGTGTACAATATAATACCAGCATGATGTATTGAATATAATATCTTTAATCTGCTTTGGGTGGCTGAGGAGTATATTTCACACCTATAACTAATTTCTGCAAAAATCAGGGCCTTGTATAATTTTAAAATAGTATTGCAGTCTGGCCCCCATGATGTATGGGGCAATACTTTTAAAAGATTCAGAGCCTCAAGACATTTAGCTTTTAATGCTAAAATTTTTAGTGACAAACCCATGTAAGTCTACAATCAAATATCAAGCCTAAAAATTTAGCTTCACTACACATGGGATCTGTTGACCTTTAATGTATATATCCAGATCTGCATGTATTCCCCAAATACGATAAAAATGGACAACAACAGTTTTGTTTGTCGAAAACTTAAACCCATTCAAATCGGCCCACTGAATAATTTTGTCAATTGAGAGTTTTAGTTTTCTCTCAACCATCGCCATTCTAGCTCCAGCAAATGATAAGTAGAAATCATCAACAAATAGTGTTGAGAGAATATTTTGAGGATGACTGAGGATATCCCATTAATGGCAAGCGCAAATAGGGTTACACTTAGCACACTACCCTGGGGAAGTCCTTCCGGACATTTCCTCTCAGATAGAGCTTCCCCCCCTCTCACTTGAAAAAATCTATGTGAAATAAATGATTGAATGAACAATGGTAGCTCTCCTCGTAATCCTAAATTATGAATGGTTTTAAGTATACATCTCCATGTAGTATCATATGCCTTTTCAAGGCCAAAAAAAAAACTGTTACATGGTACTGTTTGGAAGCAAAGGCTTCACAAATAGAGGACTCAAGTCGTATCAACACATCAGTCGTTGAGTGCATTTTTCTAAATCCAGACTGAATAGATGATAAAATACCTTTCTTTTCAAGGTACCACATCAGTATTGCATTGACCATCTTCTCCATAATTTTACAAATACAAGATGTCAATGCAACTGGTCGATAGTTTGCGGCTAAAAACTTGCCCTTACCAGGTATTAAAAAGGATAAAATAATGGGTAATCCCCAAACACTTGGATAACTATGATCATGCCACATTCTATTAATAATGCTTAAAATGATTAACTTTGTATTAATGTAGATGTTCAATCATTGTATATAGAATTCCATCGGGTCCAGGGGCTGTATCGTTACAAGTAGCAAGTGCGGAATCAAATTCTCTTTCATTAAAAGGAGAATTATATGACTATTCCCTTCCAGAAGAAAAATTTAAAATTTTCTTTCCTTCAATGCTCCTATACTGGTGACAAGGAGCTGCTACATACTTGCATGATATACTTGAAAAATTATCAGCCAGGGCATTGCTAACATCATTTGCTACGGTCACATACTGACCATTCACCTTCAACACTGGTCGCGGGTTTGGGGTAAAATTGCCTGCAATCTTTTTTATTTTCCTCCATATAGAAGATGGTGGTGTTCTACTGTTGACTGAGGAGACAAAAGATACCGAAGATTGGCCCCTAGCTTCTTTCATGTCACAACGGAACTGTGCTCTATATTTTTTTGCATATTATCAAATTTTCCTCTGTATGATGTTTATGTAATCTAGTCAAAGATTTTCTGGTGGCTCTGTACAAGACAGCTTATTCTGAAGACCACCACGGGACTGGTCATCGTTTGAATAATCCTGTGATTTTGGGAATCAAATTGATCCCTGCTGTATGGAGAGTTCCTTTCAGTATGTCTATGGCATCATCAATACTTTCAAACTGTTCTGCCCCTGATTTCACTAAGTGTTTATAATGATTAGTACATGACTGCCAGTATGTCAATCATCTCATGTCCTCCAATCAAAATCAAGAAGGCAGTTAAAGCTTGCAATTGAAAGGTCAATGCATGACAAAGTACCTGTCTAAACATGGAAGTGTGTGGGCTCTCCTGTATTAAGGTGTCTGACATCCTCGTTTTCCACAATTGATGATATAACATTGCCCCTAGTATTTGCTAAAACATCACCCCACAAAGGATGTCTACCACTCAAATCTCCAAGTAAAAGAAAAGATTAAGGGAGCTGTTGAATCACCTCTACTAAATTGTCGTATGTTATCATTTGGAGGCAAGTACAGAGAGCAGATTGTATATTTTCTCCCTATATCAATCTCTACAGCCACTGTCTGCAAAGGTATACGAATAGATAAAGGTATTTGGGGAACATCTCTACAAACGTATATGAGACTTCCGCCATGGCTCCTTGCTCAGTGATCATATGGTGTCCTATAGCTAATACTGTATATTTGAGAGGACAAGGGTTATTAGCATCAAGCTTGGTCTCCTGTAGACATACAATTATGGAAAAATGCTTGTGATTTAAGAGCTTAAGTTCTTCATATTTGGCACTTAAACCCTGACAATTCCATGTCAAAATGAAGGGAAAAACTATGGTTTATATTTTGGAAGAACTTTTAGATGAAGTCTTCCCAATGGCAATTTTCGATCTAACACTATTTCCCAGTGGTTTTATTAGAGGTCTTGATAAATTGGGTTTTGTGTTTGTGATTTTCTTTCTGACCTTTCCATCCAATTGTTGAGGGGGATGGTGGACCTCACCTTTATTCAAATTATCTCACAGTTCATCAAACATCAACAGTCAAAACATTATTTTCATTTGATGTCATAACTCTAATATTTCTTATGGAAGGGGGTGAGAGATGTAGGTCTCTCTCTTTTCCGATTAATAGGTGGTGAGCTACCAGGTTTTTGCACCTTCCCCACCACAGGTGCACCAGTTAACTTGGTTTCAAGTGGAACCTCCATCAAATCAGGCAAGGATATGACCTTAGAGAGGTTACTACTATTATTGGTAATGGGGGATGTCGGTTCTATAGAAATGGGCAATGTCGCAGTTTTACCACACCGTAGCAAAGCCTTGGAAGGCAATACCTTACCATGCAAAATCTTACTATCATTAGATGATGTACTTCTTTTCTTGGAATTACTAGCAGCAATACATGGGTTTGATGTCTCCTGTGGTATATTTTCTCTTGATTTTAATGCCTTTGCATAGCTGTTTGGTTTACTCAGTAGTCTTTTGGCATGTCCCACACTTGTGTGTTCTACACTGAATTTGTTGAGGGCAGCTTCTTCAAACATATAAATATCGCAGCTCCTGTCAGTCTCCATGATAAGGTCTGGAACAGATGCAACACATTTTTTCCTTTTTACAAACTTTAGAAGGGTGTCCAAATTTGAAACACTTGAAACATTGTTGGGGCTTTTGTTTGAAAGGTAGAACTTTAATTCTTTCATTTTCAATAACGATGTGGAAAGGCACATCAGCATCCTGGAAAGTAAGGATAATCAGCGACGTCTCAGGAACCTTATGCACTTTCCACACTGGTAATGGGCACATGGCCAGTATTTCCTCTTTTGTAAATTCATACAGGTCTTTATTGAAGACTACTCCCCTTCCGTAACAAATTTAGGTGGGGTTTGACATCTAACATATCATCACCACTACTTGTCTTGAAGTTAGACAGTATTACTGATTGCATGCATGATTTGGCATGGATTAGGAAGCTATTTTTTCCAAAGTGAGATATATCACCTGGTGCAATGGTTCCTACCTTTTTCTGAATTAGTTTGCTAATTTCAAAATAATTCCCATTACTCCCTTTAGGCTTGGCAAGAAGCCACATTGGTGGTTTTGGCTTTCTCTGGGGAGGCATAGTTATATCAACATCTTTTTCAAACCAGTCAGCAGGTCTATATACATCCAAATTGTTTGGTATCTTATCACATAGGGCACCCATGACATTTACTTGATTAATTTCAATATTATTGATGTTACATATTGCATTAAATGCTTCTTCACAATTATTATAAGATATCCATGAATGCCATTTTTCATTTTCAAGTTTCGTTCTTATTTCTTTTATCACTCCATAATATTTAAATGCTTTATATAGCATATCATAATCAGTATCTATTAGAATCTGGGTAACATTAAGGATTCGAAGTTTCTCTTTGTTACCCTACTTAATTGGTTTTAAATTAGTAGAGGGGTCCTTTTTTGTTCCTAGGTCATCAACTGAATTTTCCTTGATTAAATTAGAAGAGGTCGTCAACAGTGGGGGGGGTCAGCATATCCAGGGGACGGGGGATCATTGCTTAAAGAATCCATAAGATGAGATTGAGAGAGAGAAAGGGATTAGTTTGATTTAACTGCCTGAGAATACTAGGCCATCACACTTCGGAAAGGAAATTTGCACTCTCCACTATTGGCACAATGAGAGTATACTGTACTTCACAGATGCTCCACTCCGTTCCATACCCAAAGGATAGCACCAAAATAGATATAGAGGCACAGGTGTAAGCTGAACCCACCTATTAGGGCCGAGACCAAGAAACTATAGAATCATCCTCTCCATATCTTTGATGATGGGCTTCTGGCCAAAACCTGAGAGTCCTACCCAAGCATTGGATCCCCCTGGATTCCAAAGACCCAACACTTGAGAATAGTTCCATCAAAAAAGGTCCAAACCATCTTCGGGATGCCCGAGATCATCCAATACTGTACTCTCACATATAGCTTTGAATGTAAATACCTCCCATTCATCGAAGCAGGCAGCAATAACCAGCGGCTATAATGGACATAGAAACATCCCTGGCTAAAAAAAAAAAAAAAATATATATATGTACATAATATATACACATATATAAGGGAAATTTTTCCAATAGAGTTGGGGCAGCAACACGAAAGAAAGTTTTAAAAATTGGGAGAAGGTCAAAGTAATATTTAGAGGAAGAAAAAGATGAGAGAGAGAAATTTAGATTCGAACTGGGGGAGCAATTTTCCCAAGTTCGAGAGCCCTCTTGCCCGTCACCAAGTTTCAGCATGGGAATGGTACGCCATGCTGAAGCTCAATGACTTCATCAAGGCATTCTCTCATTAACCCTTTTACCCCCAAGCTATTTGGAACGTTTCACCCCTTAACCCCAGGTGGTTTTTTTTTTTTCAAGAACATTTTGCAGTATATTTTTTTTAAATTGCTCTAACAGCCTTAGTTTTTGTCATAGAGAGGTCATGTTGGTCTCATTCTTTTGGAAAATGCCTGAAGTTTCTCATAAAATTATAAAAAATATGCAAAAAAAAAATGTAAATAGCAATTTTTTGCAAGGTCATACTAGAACGTTCATGGGGGTATAGGAATGAGTTTTGTGAAGTACTTTTTTGAAGGACAAGGGGAAGTGGTAAAGACGAAGAGGAGGAACCTGCCCTCAAGGAACTAAAAGTTCTGGCTACCTAGGTGATAGCCTTCCTTTTGGCAGCCATAAGGCCTTCAGACCATGGCAAGGCTGCACTGTTTATAGGGGGCTTTTGGGTTTCTAAGATTTCATCCAAAACCATATCCTTGCCCTCCTGAGTGGTGGTACCAGAAGTTGACAGCCCAATGATGGCCTTCATGCAAGAGAAGACCTGCCAAAAGGTATGCTTTGACACTCGTCTCTCTTGTTCCGAGTAAAAGTTCGGACTAGCTGCTCTTAGAAGATTCTCATCATATGTGTCCAATGGCTCATCTACCTCCAGGCTTAAATCCGGAGTTTGGGGTAGGTCAGGGTCGTCAACAGGAGCGATCGAGGGACCTGCCACAGGACACCTACGTGCCTCAGGCAAATGAGCTTCCTTTGCCGCAGCACTCTTAGGCAAAGGGAAGTGTTCTTCCACGATGTTAGAAGGAGGAACATGCGAAGGTTTTGGGACACAGATAGCCGAAGCCTCAGCAGTGGGATCCAAAGGCTCTTCCTCAGGTGAAGGTAAGGAAATAGGACACTAGTCCAAAGGCACTAGCTCATATTTCTTGAGGGTTGAAGGTATATACAGATATCTCCCTGAGAGAGTCATGTCCCTACCTGTCCTAGGGTGGATGATATCAGTGTGTGGTGGAGTTACGCCTCTCATCCTTCTCTTCTGCCTCTTTGTAATGGTTTCCCTTGCCTTAAACACAGTAAAGGGAAGGTTAGACATATAGGAGTCAGGAGGAGGCACCTTGGCACGAGATCGAGAGGAAGATCTTCGTGCTTTGTCCGACAATGGTCTCCTAGGGTCAAGATTCCTAAGCAACGAATTCGAAGAAGACTCTAAGGAAATTCTTGGAGTACCTCTGACTAGAGCAGTCGAAGGCTGTGGCAGTGGAGAAGCCACACCCAAAGACTTCTGCTGGGTAGAGAGTAAGGTACTCACCCATGCAGGAAGCTCAGAACCTTTAGGTAAGCCTGGTCTTTCCTTGAGAGTACAAGAGGAGAACATCCCCTAGGGGGAGCTCTAGATGGAGCCTGTGCAGACGTAGGGGAGAGTCTTTGCGGCAACAGGATATGTTCCTTCGATGGACGAGGAGGACGATCCGGGCTAATAGGTATGTCAGCAAACCTATTAGGAGGCTCCTTGAACCATTCTAGGAAGCGTATAGGCCTGCCGCTAGAGAGGTGAGAAGAGCCGGAGGTATTGGTACCGCACTTGCTCGCGGTTCCAAAACCTTTGCTTGAGAATTGCTTGTGGAAATCGCAGATTTGCATGCAAAATCGCGTTTCGCGCAGCAAAAGGCGCGATTCACGAGCAGAAGTGCTCGTAACAGAGCACTAGGAGCAAAATTGGAAGAAGCAGGCTCATGGCATTCCTGTTGCTGCAAAGGAACACCTACGCCCGACGAAGTCAGCAGAAAGGGCCTCCGTGTAGGGGCAACCTTAAGTGTTGGTGAGCACGTCACAGGGGGACGCTCTGCTGAGCGTTGCATAAGCGAATGCTTTGCTAAATCACCCCAGGCAGCAAAGGGCACTGGAGGTTTAGCTGGACGCCTGTCTAAGGAACGGTCTGTCTCATGATCAGGGCCATTTAGGAGTAGGACAGGTTGAGGGCTACGTGCTGATGGACTGGGCGAACACCTACCTCTACCTCTAGACGAGGAACATCTAAACCTTGATCGTTAACATGCAGTTCGTGATCATGAACATTGTGTTTGTGAACGGGAGCGTCTAGCTCTCGATTTTGAACCACGTGAATGTCGTGAGTGCCTAGCTCACGAACGTGAGCGTTGGCCTCGTGATCGTGAACGTTGCCCTCGTGAACGAGAGCTTCATCCTCGCGAACGCAAGCATCGTCCCCGTGATCTAGATCGTCGAGATCTAAAACACGAGCATATGAACCTAGGTCTAGGCTCAGATCGCGAGACTTTTCCTCGTAAAGAGGAACGACTCCCAGGAGAGCGTGAAGCTCTAGAGCAAGAACGCCTTCTAGACAAAGAGGTTCGGATCGTGAGGACCCACGATCCTGATGATCTTCAGATAGTCACAAACGACGATCAGGAGAAGAGTCCCGAAGGATGAGAAGATGGAGAAGCTCGTCCCCGCGCGCCATTGGTGGAAGGAGCGTTGGTCTCTGGAAGATCATTCCCCACAGCCAAAGTATTCCTGTGGACAGAAATAGAAGGCTGAAGGTTAACGGACGACAATGTTCCAGGATGGCAAGTAGGATCGTCGTTGTAGTGGTTTGTGGACTGTGACCAGAAGTAGCACCCAAACTGCCTAGGGTCCGAATGCCGAACACACTCCAACGTTCACAACACAAAAATGTAAAACGGTGGAATACCCAAAAATCTAGGTAACAGGCTAAGAGAACTGATCAGGCACCACCCCTTGATTTTATACAGGGCAAGAAGACCCAGCTAGAACTGTAGTTGCATAAAATTATTCAGAGGTAAGCCGATTTCAGGTTATGTTAGTACTGAACATTAGTAGAGGAAAAAAAAAGGGGGGGGGGAAACAATGATACCAAAGGAAAAAGACTAAAATAGGGGCTGAGAAGGGGATACTTATGATGTACTGGACAGTAAAAACACAGTTTACAAAAATATAAGAAATATTCATTTTGAGAGAAAAAAATAGTGAGAAGGTACAGGTCTCCAACAACCAGAAGCAGAGACCTAGATATATCCAGGCAGAGCCTCCCAGGATTCTATCTAGAGAATGATATACAGTACATAGACAAGTATAAATAGTATACATATCTTGGATAAATTCAAATGTAATTTGAATGATTGCTTGCATCAAGATAAAAAAGGATTACAAAACAAGGTTGCATATTGGACCAGACTCTACATTCTCCTTTCTACACCAGAAAGACAAAAAAATTTTGTAGTAGAAAAAAACTTACAGTCCTCAGTGATACACAGAATGTCATGGTTATTCTACACCCATGAAAATGGATAAGAGGCGAGACCAATTTTAATCATATTTTGAGGCCCCTCCTCTTGATTGCAAAGTCACACACAAAAAAAATAAGATATAACATATAAAAGCCCTTTTTCAGGATAAAGCCTTATCTGGTTTGTGATGTAAACTTTCTAACTGTTAACATCCATCAAGACTGCCTTTCTGTTTAATGTAGATATTATCCAGGAATATTCCACGCTTGTGACAAAAAAATTTCAAGCTTACAGGAGTCCACTGCAACACTGTGATTCATTATCTGCATGAACAGTCAGCTGGGTTTGGACATTGGCAACACTTAAAAGTTTAGCTGCCGCTGAAAACTTTTCTATGCCACTTTGTTCACTTTTTTCTGGGGAAAAGTATGTGAAACAATATCCATGGAAACAGTGAGTCAATACATGAAAAACAATTACACTGATTGGACAACATCTGTCAATGATAAGAATAATCATACAATAAAACACACATAATTCTCAGTCAGTACTCTCATTATCACTATTTCTTTTTTCACTGGAATACTTAGGAGTCTCTAGATTGCTCCTTTTCCAAGGATTTTATGGCTTTTTTCTGGATAAACATGAAGATCAATAAACTCTACTATTCAGTCTTGCTTCTTCTTCTTTACTGTCTTGTTTTATTTGCTCTTAATCTTAATTACATCCCAATGTAGTAGGGCATGCTTGAATCACTCATCAGTGTACGGGAAGAAGTTTTAACAACAAAACAGGTTTAGAGTAACTTTTTTATTGACTTCATCTAGCCTATCATCCCTGCTGGGCGCAGGGCACCGTCACTCTGTAATAAAAAGAATTCTTTTAGAGATGGACTAGAGATCAAATAAACAATACATAAAATTTATAACAGCATTAAGTTCAACCTAACTAATGATAATAAATAATAAATCTAGAAATAACTTATATTTTTCTCCACCTCGTCAGCAGGAGGCTGTTGGAGGGGCGGATGACAATGATCACCTCGTCCGAGCATGGAAGGTCCAGGAGAGGGGGACAGATGGACTTTACAGACCTCCAAAACATGAAATGTTATAGGCTCTGGAGAAGGGTCCTTCCTGGCACCACGATGAAGGAGTTGAACAAGCTCTTCCTTCGTAAGGGGTGCAGAAACCCGTAAGGTCTGCCATACCTGCAAAACATCTGCAAGGGAAAATGGTTCCGGGCAGCTGGAGGTAAAGTTGCTCCTCTAGGGGAAGCAACTACCCCCCAAGTACCCCAGGGTTGCCAATGAGTTAGACAGTCTGCGCTCCTGCTCGATCGTCCCTCGGAAGAGCGCAAACGAGAAGGAGCTTTAGAAAGAGATTTGGGGGTGCGAGAAGAATGTGCTTTCCTCAACCCTGAGGGAAAAAGATTACGCTTAGCCTACTTCGTTCTGCGCCATCCAAACATCTCCCATTGGGGGGCAGACCACTCCCTACACTGTGCACAGGGTGAATCCTGCTCGTAACAATGCCCTCTACATGAAGGACACAAAGTGCGGGTCGGTGTCCAGCGATGAAATGAAGGTACCGCACGCAGCACCCTCGTCCCCAGGACCGGTCCGCATGAGTGATCTGATCACAGCACCCAAAATATTTAGATGGATAAAATACACATGAAATTTAAAAGAAAAGTATATAAATGCTTTATTAAAGTACACTTAACAATCTAAATAATCATAATTTTCTAGAATGCAATAATGCTTCTAAAACAAAATTGAATATTGTAAAAAAAAGAGAGAGAGAGAGAGAGAGAGAGAGAGAGAGAGAGAGAGAGAGAGAGAGAGAGAGAGAGAGAGATTTAGTTCATTAAACATAAGGTTGGTTTGTTCATCTGTCATTTCACCCTAGGTGTGATTATTTTGGGTATTTCACGGGCTTGGGAATGGAGACCGTATTAAAGAACATGACGAATACTGCGTAACATGGCAACACATGGAAATAATGACAGAAAGCTAACTTTTACTCGTGAAAACAATGAACAATGCTAGTATGAAATATATAAGAAATGAAGATATTATTTGGTAAAAATAATAATTAAGAAAAAAGGAATAAAATAAGAAAAAACAAATCTCTTGTGTCCACAACTAGCATCACTGGTGAAACGTTTTGCTTGCGTTATGGGTGGGAGGCTGAGAAATGAAGAACAATAAAATGGACCTTATGTAATCGTGAGTAACGACTAGAATCGCAAGTATTTTGGTTGTTGGTGGAGTGAGATGTGAGGATCCCTACATCTCTATGCTGGAGGTTACAGGGGGGGGTTTTGATTAATGCCTCGGGTGTGATTTTACTATGGTAACATAAAAGTCTAGAATAACTATTACACCATCAGAAATAAAGGCTAAAATCCATAAGATTTGGTTGCTTGACAGAAAAAAGGAGAGGAGGAGATTAGGGAGAGGAGGAGATTTATAGTGAAATTTCCAGTGTGAACTGCGTGAATATAAGCCCCTATTCTATACTATTTTGAAGGATATACAAGTGATTTCAACCTCCTTATGGTTTTTAATTTATAGCTTAAATTGTAATAATAATAGTAATACCAGTAATAATAACAATAATAATAATAATAATAATAATAATAATAATAATAATAATAATAATAATAACAATAATAATAATAATAATAATAATAAAAATAACAATAATGACATATCCCAATGTCACCATCTGTATCACCAGGCTTGGTTTTGACGTATAACAACGTCATCATAGCGAAGAGGTTAAAAGAGGAGCATGACATACCTGGTGTGGCTAAAGACAAAAGTGGCTATTCTGTAGCAGGTGAGTGTACAAGGCTTTCACCTTGCGCCCCCAGTCATTAATGAACTACCTTGTTTAACGATTTAATGGTGATTCTAGCGTCACTCAAGACATATCCTTATTCTAAAAGTTGACAAGTTTGTACAAGCATAGGAAAGAACTGTAATATTTGTGAAAAGGAAGTACTGTAATTTATTCAATAAGTATCTCATCATACAAAACATGAAAAGTTTAAATGTACACAATACTTACCCTAAGCTCTGAGAAATTGTTCTCTTTGTCAATTTCTGCAGCATGGGGAGCCAACTCTTTCTGGGCAAAGTCAAAGACAGTCTTGCGAAGCTGAAATTAAATATCTCTTTAATAAGTACAGTACTGTAATTAAAATATGGTAATCCAAACAATTTACAATATCATAAATATGCTCTCTCTCTCTCTCTCTCTCTCTCTCTCTCTCTCTCTCTCTCTCTCTCTCTCTCTCTCTCCAAAAAAAAAAAAAAAAAAAAAAAAATACTACAAACAAGAATTAAAAGTGGGTGGGTAGGACTTAATAGTGACTTTTTCCAACACTATATACAACCCGTTACGCTCTTTCCAGTTGATATATTTAAGCGATGGCTGAAACTAGCCATTAAGCTCTTTACGAGATGTAATTACCCTCCACTAGTTGGTGGAAGGGGACCACAGGGGTAAACCAGCCACCCAGTTCACACCTACAATAGTAACAAACCGCCACTTTTTATTTCAGCTCGGAGTACTGTACAGTACATACAGTACACTGTACAGTGTCCTACTCTCTCGTTAAAAACTATAATCAATACCAATATGCTTAAAGAACTGGCCTAAAAGCTAAAATCTTTCCTTACTTTTCTCTTTCAGGTGTGTCTGCCCGTGGATATCATAACCATGCGGGTTTGTCCCGGCATTGAAGGGCATTGTTGCGGAACTTTCATGTCAGCCGTGGAGATTGATCCTCACGGTTTCTGCCCTGTATATAGGGTTCACTCTTACATGCAGGAATCTCCTTGCAATAAGCGTCAGGAGTGGTCGGCCTCGCAGTGGACAAGGTTTAGCAGGCGACGGAAGAAGAGGGCTAAGAGGGATTCTTCCCCTTCGGATTCATCCTCGAAAAGGAAGAAACCTTACCATCGGACTCCATCACCTCGACCTTGCCATTCTGACTTGGCCTGGTCGAGTATGAGTGGCGCCCATCTCACTCCAAGACAACCCTACACTCTGGGGGTCTCTGTTGCTTCCCCTAGTGAAGCAGCACCGGCCGCCGTCATAGGAGCGTCACTTTCCGCTGATGCGGTGCGTCAGCTGTGGCCTTCCTTGGGGCTCGCAGGTTTTCCGTGTAAGAAAAGGCTTTTCGAGATCTTGCGGCTGGGTACGCTTCCCCAGAGGTTGGCTTTCATCTTCCCCCCCGAGACTCCGTAGGTTTTGGACCGAAAGTCTCTCTTGCGTGCCCGACCATCTTGACCTCAGTACTTGCTTGCCACAACATTCTTTCTGCTTCGGCGGTCAGGCGGGCGTGAGTAGTTGCTGAGAGGTATTCCTCGGAGTTACTTGTCGGGGGATCCCTCCGAGATGAACCCTGGGACTAGCTTCGGCTAAGTCCCAAGGACAGTTCATGATTTGGATTTTCAGTCTGTGTTCGTTCAGCCAGGGGATAAGCAAAGTGAGCTGTCCGGAGGTACGCCTTCAGGAGTTTGGCAACTTCTCCTTCCGAGGCGAGGGAGAATTACCTTCCACCAGCTACTGATCAGCAATATTCTCGCCGCCTTCCTTCACCTGAGTGGTCCAACCCCCTCCCCTTGGGGATTCCACTGAAAGGTATTGGACTCATCCATAACCTGCTCCACTTCATCTGTGCGCTGCTTTTCGGAGCTGGATGACAATGGAGTTTGGCGATTGCTTGCAATCCTTCTTTCTCGCCGTAGTGTCAGTAGACAGAGCATAGCGGTCGTCGCTTTGGAAGGCCCAGCTCTCAAGAACTTGCGCCTTTGGATTCTACCTCTTGCAAGGTAGAACCTGATTAACTGTTCTGTAACAGATGACCCAGATCAGCTTTTACTCTGCCCTGTTAGGGTGCTGAGGAAATACCTTAAAGGAATTTCCAAAGCACATCCTCAGATCAGGAAGCTCTTTGTGAGCACAGTTAAGGTCAAAAGACAGTTATGAAGAATTACATCTCTTCCTGGATTAGACAGGTAATAGAGTAAGCTATACAACCAGGCTCCTCACCTTCTGTTCGTCAACTCCTAGCTCACGACATCAGCGATGTCAGCACGTCCGTGGTGTCCAAGAAGAATTTCTCTGTGACGCAGGTACTACATGCGGGGGTATGGAAACGGCAAACCATGTTCACTGTCCACTACTTACAAGACAAAACCAACAGGAACCTACATACATTTACCAAATGGCCTATGGTGGAAGCACAAAACGTGGTAAGTAACACATCAGCTCCATTCTAGGACAAATAACAGTCGGTTAAGGAAAGACGTTACCCGCAAGTAAGTCTAGAATGAATGTGAGTGACTGATCACTTCCTATTTCATTCTACCCTCTCTCGGGGTCCACCATCCGAGGAACTCTGCAACCGGACCTCCTCTAACTGCAGGTGGGTACCATCGTCCCTTGTGTAACTTTGTATATAGTATGTATTTGTTATGTCCCCAATCTTCAAGCCAGCTGGGGTCAAACAAAGTCTAGGTTAAGTGCAGAGTTTAACTCTGATTTATGCTTACCTGGTCAATTCACATTGCTAAATTTTTACACCTCTTACACCCAGCACGGATTGCCCACACCATTAACCTTTGAGGGTTAACGAGGTGTCAGGGTGCCTCTAAACAGCTCATGCAAAGCAAAGGGTAACACCCCGGGTCAGTCACCAGTCAGTTGCTTTATGGACTTCCATCCGGCATGAAGTGAGTCTCCAATGTAAAGAGAGTAATGATTTGTATATATTATTATTATTATTACTTGGTAAGCCACAACCCTAGTTGGAAAAGCAGGATGCTATAAGCTAAGGGGCTCCAACAGGGAAAGTAGGAAAGGAAACAAGGAAAAATAAAATATTTCAAGAAGAGCAACAATATTAAAAATAAATATCACTTTGTAAACTATAAAAACTTTAAAAAAACAAGAGAAAGAGAAATAAGATATAAGATAAAACAATGTGCCTGAGTGTACCCTCAAGTAAGAGAACTCTAACCCAAGACAGTGGAAGACCATGGTACAGAGGCTATGGCACTACCCAAGATTAGAGAATAATGGTTTGATTTTGAAGTGTCCTCCTAGAAGAGCTGCTCACCATAGCTAAAGAGTCTCTTCTACCCTAACAAAGAGGAAAGAGGCCACTGAACAATTACAGTGCAGTAAGAAAGTGAAAGCTGAGATGTTGAAGGAAGGGGGTGTGACTGTACTTGAATGGTTGGTGAGATTGTTTAATATGTGTTTTGTGTTGTCAATGGTACCAGTAGATTGGGTTTGTGCGTGTATTGTACCACTATATAAGGGTAAGGGAGATGTGCATGAGTGTTGTAATTCAAGAGGTATTAGTTTGTTGAGTGTAGTTGGAAAAGTGTATGGTAGAGTAATGATTAATAGGATTAAGGATAAAACAGAGAATGCAATCTTAGAAGTACAGGGTGGTTTTAGAAGAGGTAGGGGTTGTATGAATCAGATTTTTACAGTTAGGCAGATATGCGAGAAATATTTAGCAAAAAGTAAGGAGGTGTATGTTGCGTTTATGGATCTGGAGAAAGCATATGATAGAGTTGATAGGGAAGCAATGTGGAATGTGATGAGGTTATATGGAGTTGGTGGAAGGCTGTTGCAAGCAGTGAAAAGTTTCTACAAAGGTAGTAAAGCATGTGTTAGAATAGGAAATGAAGTAAGCGATTGGTTTCCGGTGAGAGTGGAGCTGAGACAGGGATGTGTGATGTCGCCGTGGTTGTTTAACTTGTATGTTGATGGAGTGGTGAGAGAGGTGAATGCTTGAGTGCTTGGACGAGGATTAAAACTGGTAGACGAGAATGATCATGAATGGGAGGTAAATCAGTTGTTGTTTGCGGATGATACTGTACTGGTAGCAGACACAGAGGAGAAACTTGACCGACTGGTGACAGAATTTGGAAGGGTGTGTGAGAGAAGGAAGTTGAGAGTTAATGTGGGTAAGAGTAAGGTTATGAGATGTACGAGAAAGGAAGGTGGTGTAAGGTTGAATGTCATGTTGAATGGAGAGTTACTTGAGGAGGTGGATCAGTTTAGGTACTTGGGGTCTGTTGTTGCAGCAAATGGTGGAGTGGAAGCAGATGTACGTCAGAGAGTGAATGAAGGATGCAAAGTGTTGGAGGCAGTTAAGGGAGTAGTAATAAATAGAGGGTTGGGCATGAATGTAAAGAGAGTTCTATATGAGAAAGTGATTGTACCAACTGTGATGTATGGATCGGAGTTGTGGGGAATGAAAGTGATGGAGACAGAAATTGAATGTGTTTGAGATGAAGTGTCTAAGGAGTATGGCTGGTGTATCTCCAGTAGATAGGGTTAGGAACGAAGTGGTAAGGGTGAGAACGGGTGTAAGAAATGAGTTAGCGGCTAGAGTGGATATGAATGTGTTGAGGTGGTTTGGCCATGTTGAGAGAATGGAAAATGGCTGTCTGCTAAAGAAGGTGATGAATGCAAGAGTTGATGGGAGAAGTACAAGAGGAAGGCCAAAGTTTGGGTGGATGGATGGTGTGAAGAAAGCTCTGGGTGATAGGAGGATAGATGTGAGAGAGGCAAGAGAGCGTGCTAGAAATAGGAATGAATGGCGAGCGATTGTGACGCAGTTCCAGTAGGCCCTGCTGCTTCCTCCGGTGCCTTAGATGACCGCGGAGGTAGCAGCAGTAGGGGATTCAGCATTATAAAGCTTCATCTGTGGTGGATAATGTGGGAGGTTGGGCTGTGGCACCCTAGCAGTACCAGCTGAACTCGGCTGAGTCCTTGGTCAGGCTGGAGGAACGTAGAGAGTAGAGGTCCCCTTTTTGTTTTGTTTCTTTGTTGATGTCGGCTACCCCCCAAAATTGGGGGAAGTGCCTTGGTATATGGATGGAAGATGACAAATTCGTAGATAATTTTTATTTTTCCTAACTATACAAACCTTAGCTATTTAATAGGGGTATTACTTTCGGCATAGCTGTAATGACAAGCCATTAATTTTTAACGAGGGTTAACTACCCACACCGCTAGTTAGCGGGGGGTAGGGAGGGTAGCTTGCTACCGCTCCCCCTCACACACCTGTGATTGAGCTCACTTTGCTTGGAGGTAGGACTTCAAGGGGGATAGGGCTGGCAGGTAAATTTGGTTAAATAGCTAAGGTTTGTATAGTTAGGAAAAATACAAACCATCTACGAGTTTGTCATTTGTTAACTGGAATAAAAACTACGCTATTTGATAGTGACTCGCCCATTAGGAAGGGTGGATGTCCGAGCCAGTCTGGCTTTTTGGCTTTACCCAGGGGCTCCTTATCTGAGTGTGTCAGCACTCAAGGAATGAGGAGTCCTGCGCCTTGCTAAAACCTTGCTACGCAAGGTTCGCGCCCTACGCAAGCTGCGCGTGAAGGTATGTAGAAGTGTGACTGTCCTGGTAAAGTTATTCGGAGTTCTTTAGATGGAAAAACTGTGCACCAGGATTTTCCCAATACCACCCGTCAGGGTATGGGGACGCAACAGTATTAACCTTAATACTAGATACACAAGGGAGCATGGTTTACCTGCAGAGGTTTGAGATCAGCTGCTTTCCCCAAGAGAGGAGAGAATGAAGAAAAGAATAAGGGCCAGTCAAACCTTTACATTCATGCAGACTAAAACTGGGTAACAATGCCCTTAACCTTCTGCTACTTGTCCAATAAGGAGCTTGAGGTTTCAAAGCAGCTGTTGTGCAGCCACCACAGGACCGATAGAGAACGTATCAAGTCTCCTGTGGGTCACGTCTTGCAGATAGTGGGATGTGAACGTGGTCTGACGCTTCCACACCCCAGCTTGAAGAACCTACATCACTGAGTAGTTTCTTTTGAATGCCAGGGACGTAGCTATGCCCCTGACATCATGAGCTCTGGGGCGACGTGACAAAGGAGAGTCTGGATTCAGTGCATGGTCAATGACCCTGCGAATCCACGCTGAGATGGTGTTCTTGGTGACCCTCCTCTTGGTCCTTCCTGTGCTGACGAATAGTGCAGGCACACAAGGACGGGCTGCGGCTGTTCTCTTAAGATACTGCCTCAAACTCCTCACTGGGCGTAGTAAGAGATGGTCTGGGTCATCTGTTACAGTATGGAGAATAGAAATCCGGAAGGAGTCGAATCGAGGATCCGCTACTCCCGGGTTCTGAGTCTTAGCAATAAACTCGGGGACGAAGCTGAACGTTTCCTCTCCCCATCCCCTTGAATGGGCAATGTCCTATGAGAGACCATGGAGTTCACCAACTCGTTTGGCTGAAGCCAAAGCTAGCAGGAACACCGTCTTCCAAGTCAAGTGGCGATCTGTTGCCTGGCATAATGATTCATAAGGAAGTCTCTTAAGAGACCTGAGAACTCGAACCACTTTCCAAGGGGGAGGTCTCACTTCTGACTGGGTGCAGATAAGTTCATAACTCCGTATGAGTAAAGAAAGTTCTAGCGATAAAGAAATTTCCGTTCCTATTGCTGGAATAGTGGCATCGAGTGGAGAGATACCCCTTCCACGACACCAACCACAGAAGACTTTCCACTTTGCCTGGTAGACTGGTGCTGATGATTTACGCAGATATCCAGACATCCTGATCGCAACTTGTTGCGAAAAAGGCGTGAAGTCGTAGCAAAGCTACGGCTTTGTGGAAGATGTTGGCATGTAGTTGTTTGAGTAGATTGTGCCGTGGAGTGAGTTCTCTTGGAGGCTCCGTTAGGAGTTGCAGAAGGTCCGGAAACCATTCTGCGTGATGCCATAGCGGAGCTATGAGGGTCATTGAAAGATTGACCGATGTTCTGGTCTTGTTGAGTACCCTCCTCATCACACAGAACGGGGGAAAGGCGTAAACATCGATGTTGTCCCACCGTTGTTGGAGAGCATCTTGCCAGAGAGCCTTAGGGTCTGGGACTGGGGAACAATACAGCAGGAGCCTGAAGTTCAGGACCGTTACAAAGAGGTCCACAGTCGGAAAACCCCACAAAGTCAAGACTTTGTTGGCTACTAGATGATCCAAAGACTACTCGGTACTCACTATCTGAGATGCTCTGCTCAGGCTGTCGGCGAGCACATTCCTTTTGCCTGCAATGAAGCGTGACGAGTGGTATCGAGTGGATTTCGGCCCATGTCAGTATCTCTACAGCTAGATGGGATAGTTGCTGCGAAAAAGTACCTCCTTGCTAGTTAATGTAAGCCACTACAGTGGTGTTGTCGCTCATCACCACCACTGAGTGGCCCGCCAGGAACTGTTGGAACTGTTGAAGGGCCAGAAAGACTGCCTTTATCTCTAGGAGATTTATGTAGAGGTACTTTTCTGACTCTGACCAGAGGCCTGAGGTCATGTGGTGCAGCACGTGGGCCCCCCACCCTTTCTTTGAAGCATCTGAGAACAGCATCAAATCCGGGGGGAAGACGAGAAGGTCCACTCCCTTTCGTAGATTCTCGTCTGTCACCCACCACTGGAGGTCCGCCAGTTCCGTAGGTCCCATGGGGATCTGGATGTCCGGGGAGTCGTGAGCTTGATTTCACTGGGACTTGCATCGCCACTGGAGGGATCTCATCCTGAGGCAACCATTGGGAACTTGACGGGCCAGCGATGAAAGGTGACCGAGGAGACGTAACCACAATTGGGCTGGAAGTTCTTCTCGTCTGAGAAAAGGTCTTGTGACCTTTCTCAGCCTTGCTATCCTGTCGTCTGATGGGAAGGCTTTGTGGAGAATGGTGTCTACAATCATTCCCAAGTATACCAGTTATTGAGTGGGAGGCAGAGAGGACTTCTCGAGATTTACCATGATCTCCAGATCCCGGAAAAGTCTCAGAAGTTTGTCTCGGTGTTGAAGAAGGGTTGACACCGAGTCTGCTAGGATTAACCAGTCATCCAGATAACGGAAGATACGCATGCCAATCCTGTGTGCCCAAGATGATACTAGGGTGAACACTCTGGTGAAGACTTGTGGTGCTGTAGAAAGACCGAAGCACAGCACCTTGAACCGGTATATTCTGTTGTCTAGGCTGAATCTTAAGAACTTCCTTGAAGACGGATGGACTGGGACCTGGAAGAACGAGTCCTTTAAGTCCAGTGTGCACATGAAGTCTTGCGGTCTTACTGCTAGTCTGACCGTGTCTGCCATCTCCAAGCTGAACGGAGTTAGTTTGACAAACTTGTTCAGAGCTTAGAGGTCAATGACTGGTCTCCAGCCTCCAGACGCTTTCTTTACGAGAAGGAGTCGACTGAGGAAGCTTGAGGATCCGTCGAGGACCTCTTGAAGAGCGCCCTTCTTCAACAGGGTCTGGACTTCTGCCCGAAGGGCTTGTCCCCTTGCCGATCCCATGGCAAGGGAGTACAATGACACTAGATTCGTAGTCAGGGGAGGTAGAGATGTTATGAACGGGACACGATATCCTAGACTGATCAAAGAGATTGTCCAGGAATCGGCCCCGAGTTGCTTCCACCTGTTTGTGCAAATTTGTAGGCATCCTCCCACTGGTGGAAATACAGGGAGACTGCCTATCCTAGCGTTTGCGGCCTCGGCTGCTCCCTCTTGGATTTTTACCTCCCCAGGAGGATTTTTTTGCCTTTCCTGTCTTTGACAAAAAAGGGCTTAGACACCGTTGTCTTCGCTGCAGTTGTCGTCGAGTGGTCTTGGTTGGACGGGACTGCTGTGGTGCTGGAGGCTTATAGGGCTTAGATGTTAAAGCCCTATGGAGGAGGGAGTCTTGATGAAACTTCCTCCACCTCTCAGCAGCATGTTCCACATCCTTAGGCTCGAACAGAAGAGACCCCTCTAAGGGCGAATGTCTGAGCCTATTGATCTAGACGCTAGGGACCTTCTGGTGGAATCTCTCAGCTACTGCATCCCGACGTTTCAAGAAGGTATTTGCCCACAAGTTCGAGACTTGGTGGGCAAGAAACTCGATCGTGCGAGTACCTAAGAGAGGGAAGGTTTCCATAACTTTCCTGGTACATTCCTTGGAGAAATCCTCAGATCGTATCAGGATACCTAAGATCCCCAACCAGATATCAAGCCACGAAGTAGCTTGCATAGCATACTTCGTGACCTTCTCCTGGTTGAGCTGGTTGAGGATCTCGACTGCCAAGAACGAGATCTGCCGGTTGGAGAGTCTCTCAAGAGGGACTCCCCTGGTTAGCTCTTCCAGTTAGTGGTGAAGAGAAAGAGCTGAACTAGGCTCCTCCAGGATCTCAAAGTACCTCCTCTGCTGTACGCGAGGAGGTGGGAGGAGCTTATGGTGGTACCGGAACGGTTGGAGGAGGACATCTCGGAGAGCTGCTAGGCAATCTTGTCCCTGGTACTCTTTACCCCCTTGAGACCAGGGCAGGGGTGCACTGGTCTTAGAGGGATTTTGAGTACCAAAGACGCGGTCTGGGACCGTGTCTTTGAGCTCTCAAGGGGGGATCTCGGTCGGAAAACCCATTGCGAGCCCTCATTAGAGTCAAAACCTGCCAGAATGCATGATCTAACTCCTGCTGGTCTCTTCTTGTTGTAGGACTTGCAGCGAAGTCTCCTTCTATCCCCATAGGCCCTTCTTGGGGAGAGTCGCGGACATTACCCGAGTGGCTGGCTGGCTCCCTCCTAGCCCTAGTGGAGGAATTTGGCATGGTTTTGGAGTCTTTAGATTCCTTCCAGGGAAGGAGGTAAGACTCCAACATCGATGAGTGTGGCATGTCCCTTCCATTCTCTGACTATGAGAAGAGAGATTTCCTCCATTGGTGCGATCAGGGAAAGTCTCTCTTCGCGTGGTTCCCTAGGTGACATGAGATCTTCGTCCGAAAGGGATGGAGAATTAGTCTGAGGAATAGGAGGAACTTGCCCCGATGGTCTGAGTGGAGTCAGTTTCGCCCTCGGGGAAGTGACCGCGTCCAGAACTCCTCTTTTCCTCCTCAAAGGGGTAGAGGAAGCCATGGTTCCATGTCCTATATCAGACCGGACAGACTTGAGACCCTGGGTTACGGCTCTGATCAAGGCATTGAACCAGGGCTGCTGGCTGACAGACATACCCCCTGGGAGGAGTTACTGGAATGGGTGGTTTCACCTCAGGATGTAGCTTTGGGATCCTGAACCCCTCTGCATGTTTTCCTTCTCCCACAATGCGTGGTGGTATGCGCTTGCGAGGAGGGGGATGAAACGATGACGACCTTGGGATGGCGTTCCTTTAGGTGCGCGCGTTCACATACGGGAGAATATTGGCGCTCGCGCGAGGGAGAATATTGGCGCTCGCTCGCGCGCGCGAGGGAGAATAGAGGGAGAATATTGGCGCTCGCTCGCTCGCGCGAGGGAGAATATTGGCGCTCGCTCGCTCGCGCGAGGGAGAATATTGGCGCTCGCTCGCTCGCGCGAGGGAGAATATTGGCGCTCGCTCGCTCGCGCGAGGGAGAATATTGGCGCTCGCTCGCTCGCGCGAGGGAGAATATTGGCGCTCGCTCGCTCGCGCGAGGGAGAATATTGGGGCTCGCTCGCGCGAGGGAGAATATTGGGGCTCGCTCGCTCGCTCGCGCGCGAGGGAGAATATTGGCGCTCGCTCGCTCGCGCGAGGGAGAATATTGGCGCTCGCTCGAGCGAGGGAGAATATTGGCGCTCGCTCGCGGGCGAGGGAGAATATTGGCGCTCGCTCGCGGGCGAGGGAGAATATTGGCGCTCGCTCGCCCGCGCGAGGGAGAATATTGGCGCTCGCTCGCCCGGGCGAGGGAGAATATTGGCGCTCGCTCGCCCGGGCGAGGGAGAATATTGGCGCTCGCTCGCGCGCGAGGGAGAATATTGGCGCTCGCTCGCCCGCGAGGGAGAATATTGGCGCTCGCTCGCTCGCGCGAGGGAGAATATTGGCGCTCGCTCGCTCGCGCGAGGGAGAATATTGGCGCTCGCTCGCTCGCGCGAGGGAGAATATTGGCGCTCGCTCGTGCGAGGGAGAATATTGGCGCTCGCGCGAGGGAGAATATTGGCGCTCGCTCGCGCGGAGAGAGAATATTGGCGCTCGCGCGAGGGAGAATATTGGCGCTCGCGCGAGGGAGAATATTGGCGCTCGCGCGAGGGAGAATACGCTGGCGAGGGAGAATATTGCTCGCGCGAGTAGGTGCTCGCAGTAGAATCATGATGAGCACGTGGGAGAGTGTTGGCGCGCGTCCGTAGAAGAAATAGCGCGCGCAGAAGAATGTTTCTGCGCGCACAGGAGAATCATGATGGGCGTGCGGGAGATTGTCGGCGCGCATCTGTAGGAGAGAGGGGGCGCGCGCGCAGGTGTGTGCCCACCTGCGCGCGCACACAGATACGCGCTGGCGCACAGGTAAAAGTTGGCATCAAGGTGAGGACAACAAGGTTATTGCCTCACATACGAACTTGCGTGCAGGAGAGTGATGGCGCACAAGTTTTGGCCGGCGCATTGGTTGGCGCGCAAGATGACGCTCTGGAGAGCGCGATGTGGGGCGCACATATCGGCGCGCGGGAGAGAGCTGTTGCGCAGGTAACTGGCGCGTAGGTGAGCTTTGGCGTGTAGGTAACTGGCGCGTAGGTGAGCGCTAGCGTGCAGGTGAGTGCTGGCATGCAGGTGAGTGCTGGCGCGCAGGTGGGCACTGGCGCGTAGGAGATCGTGGGCGCGTGAGCGCAGGGCGTATAGGTGCAGGAGAGCGCTGGCGCGCAGGAGGTCGTGAGCGCAGGGCGCATAGGTTCAGGAGAGCGCTGGCACGCAGGAGAGCGCTGGCACGCGGGAGATCGTTGGTGCGTGTGTGCATGTGGGCGCGAAGGAAATCGCTGAGGATCTTGTTGGCACGTAGGCACATGTTGGTGCACAAGCGCGTGAGGTTGCTGCCCTTTGTAAGGGCAAGCAAGTTGGGTGGTGTGCCGAAGCGCTGATGACTGACGAGCTGCTGGTGAGCGATGGTCAGGGTGCGTGGTGCGTACGGCGAGTATGATGGCACGCAATAGCGCACATTGGTGGAGACTTATCAGGCCCATACAGGAACGGCGATGGAAGGTCGGCAGGTCTGTTGGATGGATGGTCAATATGTTATTTTCATTATAAAATAGATTTTTTAACATACTTACCTGGTGGTTATATATACAGCTTACATCCCTGACGTCACGGCAGAAGAATTCAAAACTCGCGCCAATCGCCGATTGGATAGCCAGGTGTGCTACCCATGCACCCCTGGTGAGGTACCCGGAAACCATTCCTTCGGTATTCATATCTTCCATGCCTCTAGTCTCTAGAGGGGAGGAGGGGGGGATTTAATTATATATAACCACCAGGTATTTATGTTCAAAAATTTATTTTATAATGAAAATAACGACTTACCTAGTGGTTATATATATAGCTGATTAACACCTTTGGTGGAGGGTTAGAGACAGCCAATATAGTTGGAATTCTGCTTTAGAGTTTCTAAAATACAAAGCAAACTTAAGGGTTTCGTACCTGATAAGGAAGCTGACTTCAATGATACTCTGCCATTATGTCTGCTATCCTTATGAGATCCAGCGGTCCTCTCAGGGGGCTGAAGATCCCTAGGAAATTCCAACCGGTGATCACACCTCTTTGTGACAGAGCCTCCTCTAATACTCATTCTGGGGCGCTCTCAAGGAACAAAAATGACCACCTGACAAATCAATGATTGCGGAAGACTGTCGCAATCTCCACAAGACAACCATAAAATCACGAAATAAATGTTCCAAGAGAAAGAAAAGGTATTAGGATTATGGGAAAGTAGTGGCGGATCCTTCTCCCACTACTCTACCCGCTGCTACAAACGGTCCCAGAGTATATCGGTCATCATATAGAGTCTGGACATTTTTCAAATAGGGTGAGGCAAACACAGATTTGCTTCTCCAGAAGGTTGTGTCCATAATGCTTTACAAGGAACGATTTTGCTTGAATGCCACTGAAGTTGCCACTGCGCTTACTTCATGAGTCTTTACTTTAAAAAAACTGAAGTCTGTCTCACTGCAGTGAGAATGAGCCTCTTTAATTAGAAGTCTAATAAAGTAAGATAGAGAATTCTTGGACATTGGCAAGGAAGGTTTCTTCACTGAGCACCACAGTGCTTCCGACTTGCCTCTTAAAGTCTTTGTTCTGTCTAAGTAAAACTTGAGGGCCCTTACTTGACATAAAACTCTCTCTAGCTCATTTCCAAGCACATCCGCCAGGTGCGAAATCTGAAAGGCTTTAGGCCAAGGTTGGGAAGGGAGCTCGTTCTTAGCGAGAAAACCCAATTGTAATGAGCAGATCGCTTTACCGTCCTGAAAACCAACATTTCTACTAAAAGCATGGACTTCACTAACCCTCTTGGCTGTTGCCAGACTAACCAAGAAAAGGGTTTTCATCGTGAGGTCCTTCATAGATGTAGAGTGCAGGGGTTCAAACCTGTCACTCATCAGAAATTTTAACACAACATCCATATTCCAAGCTGGTGAATCCTGGTGCTGTTGCTCTGTTGTCTCAAAGGATTTAATTAGTTCTTGTAGATCCTATTATTTGAAAGATCCAGGTTCCTGTGCCTGAACACAGTCGTCAACATACTCCTGTATCCCTTGATAGTTGACGTAGAAAAACCTTGTTTCTTTTTCAGGAATAAAATAAAATCAGCAATCTGAGCTCCAGAGGTACTGGAAGAGGAAACAGAGTTGACCCTGCACCATTCCCTGAAAACTTCCCACTTGGATTGATAGACTCTGATGGTTGAAGACCTCCTAGTCCTTGCAATCGCCCCAGCTGCCTCCTTCGAAAAGCCTCTAGCTCTTGTGAGTCTTTCGATAGTCTGAAGGCAGTTAGTCGAAGACTTTGGAGATTTTGATGGTGTCTTACCAAGTGGGGCTGTCTGAGTAAATCTACTCGTAAAGGTAGGCTTCTGGGAGTATCCACCATCTATTCCAGTACCTCTATGAACCATTCTTTTGAGGGCCAGAGGGGGGGCTATCAAGGTCATTCAGGTCTCTTTGCTTGTCACAAACTTTTGAAGAACTTTGTACAGGATCTTGAACGGAGGAAAAGCGCACATATCTAGATTTGCCCAATCTAGCAGGAACGCATCTGTGTGTACTGCTGCCTCAAGATCTTGCACTGGAGAGCAATATGTCTCTAGTCTCTTGGTCTTTGCAGTCATGAAAAGATCTATACAAGGGCGACCCCAAAGTTTCCACAGACTCTTGCACACCTCTAGGTGCGCCACTAAGGCTAGGGCGAGTATCTGAGAGAGGAGGCTTCTTAGAAAAGGGGATCTTGTAACCTTCCTTGATGACCGAGAGGGACCAGGCGTCCGCCCCTCTCCTCTTCCAAGACTACCAAAAATGTGAGTCTTGGCCCTACTGTTGTCTGGAGGACTTCCATCTCATTTCTTGAATCGGGGCCTAAACGAACCTCTGCTGGTCCTTCGCCCTGACTCTTGTCTTCTCCCCCTGAAATCCACTCTCGAGGAAGCCCTACTCCGAAAGGGCTGCTGGAACTTCCTCTCTTCCTTCTTCAAAGGAGCAGGAGCGACAGGCAAAGGCTTTCTAGCAGACTGAGATAAAAGGTCCTGAGTAGCCTTTTGTGCCAGAGAAAGAGAGATATCTCTGACCACATCTTTGGGAAAGAGATGGTGTGACAGAGGGGCGTAAAGCAGCTCCGACTTCTGGGCAACAGTCACCGACCTAGAGGTGAAGGAGCACAACAGGGCCCTCTTCTTCAAGAACCCTGCTGAGAAAAGGGAAGCCAACTCATTAGCCCCATCCCTTAGAGCTTTGTCCATGCAGGACATGATACTCGTCAAATCCTTTGTGCCTTCCAGAAGTTCTGTCTTCCTGGCCAGAGTCCCGAGAGACCAGTCTAAGAAGCTAAAAACCTCGAAAACCCTGAAAATTCCCTTGACAAGGTGATCAAGTTCAGACATGGACCACAACACCTTGGCAGAGTTCAGAGCGTGTCTTCTTGCCAAGTCCACAAGACCAAAGAAGTCACCTTGGGATGAGGCAGGCACTCCTAGACCCAATGGTTCCCCCATCTCATACCACATACCAGCCTTGGAAGCGAGCAGAGATGGTGGGAAAGAAAAGGTGGTCTTAACCGCCTGCCTCCGCTCCTTCATCCAATCACCCACCTTAGCGAGCGCTTTCCTAGCGGAAATTGAAATCTTCATTTTGATGAAGGCCGAATGCTTCGTAGCCTTCTTCCTGGTGAATTGGGACTGAGGAGAACGAGGAGCCGAGGGTTGGAATTCCTCCCCATATAGTTCCAAAAGGGAGCGAGACAGAACCTTATAGTCGCTAGTAGAGTCGGTAGGTTTCTCTTCCTCTTCCAATACATCATCGAGGTCCTGATCAGGGTCTACATCTTGAAGAAGGGGGCTGCAAGTAGCCTGGCACCGAGAGCTGCTTGCGTCCTGGCGCCTAGAGAGGGAAGCGTCCTGGCGCCGAGCGCTGCTATTATCCTGCCGCCGAGAAGAGGTATCATCCTGTTGACGAGAAGCGGTATCGTCCTGATAAGGCAGGCTGCATTTGTCCTGCTGCCTAAATCATGAGGCGGAATTGTCCTGGAGCTTCGAGCGAGATGCGGAATCGTCCTGGCGCTGAGGGCAAGAGGCAGTATCGTCCTGGCGCCGAGCCAATGAAGAGGGTGCACGGTGTCGTACGGCTGACGAAGTGCGCAGAGGTTCTCTTGGAGAGGCACTTCGTTCCCTCCTAGAAGACGATCGCTTAACCGGTAAAGAGACATCCTTACGTCTGTCGGACTGGGAAGGAGGACGGCTGAAAGCTTGTTCTAGCGATGAAAGCTTGTCCTAGCAATGAAAGCTGTTCCTGCATAAAAGCCATGAAAGCTTTAGCGACTTCTGCTGGTTCTCGCAGTTCCGCAGGAGGCGGCTGTTTGGGAGAGCTGGTAGCAGAAGCAGGAATTTCGTCCTCTTAGCAGGAACAACATCGAAGTCGTCCTCAGAAGGTTCAGGTTTTTGGCTACTCGAACCGGGAGAGGAGAGCGAGACTGCACATCCCGGTCACACCTTCTCTTCGTCAGTCTTGACGATTCATATTGCCACTTGCGTCTGGGAGAAGGATCGGGTGAAGACACTAACCTATCCGACACGCCTTTTCTACGGCGGTCAAGAGTAGCCTGGGAGGTTGCAACAGGACTGTCTGAGGCGACGACTGACCGAGGATAAGCACCTCTCACCCCCTTTCAGCAGTCGACGTACCTTCTCCCTTGGTCCTGGGAGCTTGGTAGAGGTCTAGACCTAGGGTAATGACAGGTTCGATCAGCCGCCACCTCCACTGCACTTTCACAAGCACTAATACCACTTTCACCCTTACCTTTAAAGGCCGCAAGTTATGCTTTGATGGCCTCCAACTCAACAGCCATCCTGGCACACCGAGGGTCATCCGCAGGCGCAGATCCTGTAGAAGGGGCAGGATTTACTACCTCAGAGGAAGGAATAACTTCCAAAGAGGAAACAATTAAAGGGTCAATAGAAAAATCTAAACTAGTTTCACTAGCACACTTTGACTTTGATTTAGCTCTCCTAACTCTATCGAGTTCTAGTTCACATAGCGCTTCATAGCTAACCAATCACCTTCATTTAAACACTCGCATTCCTTGCACCTATTATCTAGTGCACATTCAAACCCCTGCAACCCATACAAACTGGGTGAGGGTCAACCGACACTTTCGATAACCTCACGTTGCATACATCACTCGCACATACACGAAAATGAAGTTTTTCACTCATGATAAACAAATACTGTAGTACAAAAATAATAACAAAACACGATTGCCCAAATCCCCAAATCAGTGGACTTCACCAAATGAAGTCCAAAACAGCGATGTAGGGAAAGCGATTAGAAAAAAAGTCTTAATGGCGGACCAGCAATGTTGTCGATCCGGCCGGCAGAGATGATCTGAGGAACAGAAAATGGGAATGATTCCAAGTACCACCCTGTAAGGGTTGTTAACCACCTAACCGCACAACCACCACAAGGCGGTTGCCGCGATTTTTTAATAAATTCTGCCGAAAGTCAGAGACTAAGCTATATATATATAAGTGCCAGGTAAGTACTATTCATAAAACACCTCATTTTATATACCCATTAAATATTATGTATCATACACTCCATTTTATCTTTCTATTTTACTTTTATACATTTTGTTATTATCTTGTCACTCCCAGATTTCACATAAATACTTGCTCTGGACAAGATTCCCATTCTGGTTCATTCATGTTTACTCTCTAGACTCCGTTGCTTTTCCGTTAACCAATCACGAACCCATACGTATCTAAAGTTTGCACAGGGGGATTAATATTTCCCTACCCCAACCTTCCAACAAACCCTTTTCCGTGGAAACCTTTGCGCAAGTCAGGTCTTAGTTAGTTCAAGTGACGTCTTTTAGCGTATTTTACGATCAAATTTTTAGAAAAGTGTAACAACTTCAGTAATCCATACTTGAAAGTATTTTGGTGAATTCCAATGTTGATAATTTTCTTAAATCTCGTAATGTAATATACCAACTTTTACAGTGTTCCAGGTGCAGTACTAAACTAAGGCAAAGCAGTTAAAACGCCACAGAATCACAGTCACAAGGTCACCCCCGTGACCCACAAGTTACGTTGTCACGGTCATAAAAGTAAGTCATCAAATTCTTCAACTTTAATGTGTTAGTTTTACTATATTTTATTAGAGTGCGAAGCTCAACATTACCGCTTGCCAGTACATATGAGCTTGATGTTATATTTTCATGCGAGCGAAGCGAGCTAATGGCGGAACAAGAACCATTACATATAATGTTATCGTAACAGTGCTAACGTTATCATAATGTGAGTGAAGTGATACGGATTAACATGATATATATAACAAAGGGCATTACATTGGGTTTGTGACCTAGGAACTTCTAGGTTAGGTTAGGTGGATTGTTTGGTTCTGTACCCTTTTCGTACTTTTATTACATATTGTGTAAAGGGTATATGGAAAAATTCTTTACAATACACATGATAATATTACCGTAGCATTACTAACGTTAGCAATACCACTGTAACGTTGGTAACGCTGTGTATCATTGGTAATGTTGATAATGTTACCGTTCTCAATACATACGTGACTGAAGTGACACGGAATTTGAACAAGTCATTATACTTAAACATTTTAACAAAATGTATATAATAAAAGACATTATATTTAAACATTTTAACAGAAAAAATATGGGAGCCTTTGTAGGGTGACGGCCAGATCCCGTAGAAAACGGGAATATTCTGAACTGTGGCCGTCGTTCTAAAAACGATTTTGGCGGGAGAAGCTAACTTAAAAAACCCACCTAACCTATGCTAAAAGCCGTATCCTTAACCAGAGGGGCTTCGCCCCCCCCGGACCCCCCTTACACAAGTTTCCTTACCTACAAGTACGACGGGAGAAGCTAACTTAAAAAACCCACCTAACCTATGCTAAAAGCCGTATCCTTAACCAGGGGGGCTTCGCCCCCCCCCGGACCCCCCCTTACACAACATATTTAGGATCCGTAGACCGTTTCCAAACGTTTTTATTTTATACAAGATAACAGTCGGAGCAATAATAAGCAAATTAGGACGCTTGGCCGTAGCGCTACAAACTACCCAATATACATTTTCCTATAGAAAATAACGTGATTTAACCAGTTTTCACCATCATTTTATCCATAATAACAGCAACCAGTTCGGCTACTTAAAGTTAGTCGAATTGGTTGTTCTGCTGGTTTGCGGTTGAAATGAAGGTCAAATCACGTTATATACTACAGGAAAACATTTATAATCTGTTCGAAATCAGAATCTGTAATACAGTAACACTTCACCGTTTTTTCCCAAGGTTATATTGCCCTGTAATACAGTACAATAATACCAAAGTTTTGTAGTAAAACAGTGTAGGACATGGAAATAACATTCACATTTTATCCACACGCTAATATATAAAACTATCACTAACCATCAAAGGCAAGGGGGAGGGGCCTCTTTACTAACTCGGTCAGCTATGGCCAAAAATTTCCAGATGAGACCTAATTACACTGTAAGGGTAGGTGTTGCGACATATCCCTGTACCTTTCCTTGCCAAGAAAAAAAAAAGATACTATATGATTATACGAAAGGACGATGAGACATAAAATGAGGCAGGTCTCAATCAACACAAAGACGAAATAAAGTAGAAGATTACAAAATCCCTAACCTGACGCTGGTCGTCTGTGAGGCCAAAGACGATGTCATCTATAGGGTAGTAAGCTCCATGGTTCCTGATTTGGGATGTGACAACACCAGCATATCTTAGGGATAGAGTCTTGCGAAGAGTATATCCAATTTGACGGGACGCAAGAGGGACTATCATTTTGTGATCTTGTTTGAAATGGAAAATAAATGTTCTAAACCGGTAGTTTGTATGAAGTCTTTCCTTAGGGTTTAGGTCCTCGGACAAGAGCTCAACTGAGCACTACTTCCACTAAGCAGAATTATGTTTTATAATGACGTAACCGAGAGAAAATCTACGAAATATTCTGCTAAATGCTCTCGTAATATAAAATACATGGCAAACTATATACACTTTACGTTCTAATATCCCTGTATATTCAAAACGCAAATATACAAAACACGAGATTGAAATGTAACTTCGTACCAAGAAGTTATATTTCATTTATAGACCTCGTTGCTAATAGTAAATTCCGCTCCTTTAGTTATTCCTGTAAAAACGTGTTAATGTGTGATAGAATAATATCAATAAAACAATTTAATTAGTAAGTTTGCTGTTTTGGTTCAAAAAATAATTTCTAAGTATACAAGGTAGATTTTACAAAATGTGGTTTTCATTGCGTAATCATGTTTGTTATTACAGTCTTCAACTTCTCTTATATCTATGTATCGTCCACTTTTTTTTTTTTTATTTTAGGACCTCTTTTTCTCTCTTATTTTGGTCCATCTTATGAGCCTCTAGTATTTGCCGATAAAACTTTTCAGTTTTGTTTCTTATAATGCCTTCCTTCATTCTAATGGACAAAGTTCTCATTTTTTTCTAGTTCAATGGTAATTATATTGAAAGACTGTGTCGTGTGACAGGATTTAATTTTTACAATCTTTCCGTTACATTTTGCATTTATTGCCGTCATTGGTGCTATTAGGTAACACCAAGTACTTAGAATAGATCATATTCAGTCTTGTCTATATGTACCCCGTGAAATAAGGTCTCTCTCTCTCTCTCTCTCTCTCTCTCTCTCTCTCTCTCTCTCTCTCTCTCTCTCTCTCTCTCTCTCTCTCTCTCTCTCTCTCTCATAGACTATATATATATATATATATATATATATATATATATATATATATATATATATATATATACATATATATTTATATATATATATATATATATATATATATATATATATATATATATATATATATATATATATATATATATATATATATGTGTGTGTGTGTGTGTGTGTGTGTGTGAAGAATTTTTCCTCTTCCTTTTCATTTTGTATTTTAGGCTCTCTCCTAATACTGTAGCTACCCGTTAAACGTTCTAGCCTTCATTAAGTTTACTTTACCGAAAATATCGGGCAAAATTTTTTTTAACTAACTGAACTGTTAACAATAGCGTACAGCATAAATACGCACAGCAAAAGTCTTAGCCAGTGTAAGGTGGTTCTTTCCTCAAACTACTTGGTTCGAGATAGAATATTAAACTGGTTTTGAATATAATTTTAATACTGCTGACTTGAAAGCAACTTTTATTTCTCAATACCATTTGATTAATTAAATGTTAGATGTATTCCTTATAAGGAAACAGTTTTGATTTCCAATCTTTGTTTTTCAACGGTTGTTCGTGAGTTTCGGACAAAGGAAAGAGAACGAGAGTTGTTCACAAGTTTTGACTCCGACTTGGCGTTAGTCTCTGCAGATTCCAGAATCGCAGTGGCGGCCGCATCCTTTAGAACGAGTGTTCTTTCTGCCTTTTATACTGAACTAAATAAGTTCGAACAAAACCAAGTCATTGCTGGTAAAAGTTGGTGCAGGTAAGTTGAAGAATAAAGACTTGCCTATTATTTGAATTGAGTTAGATAATTCTAACATTACTTTCTTATTTCAGTTACTAATTTTTAACAAGCCAGAATAGGTAGGATTATTGTATATGTAAACTCCCTTAGAGCAGCAAGATTTCTCTAAGTATTCTGTGCAAAATCCTGCCTCCTATGCACTCTTTACAACAATATATGGATCTTGTAAAGATGGATAACCCATGAGCCTGCTAAGGTTATCCATCTTGACAAGTTTGAAGAGTAGGTTATTCAACTTTACAAGTTGACTTATTCAACTTTACAAAAGGACCCTGGGGCTGTTCATCTTTATATAGGTAGGTATTGGGTTATCTAGACATCAAGGTAGTTATTATTTGTATTTTGCTGTTATATTTTTAAGGATTGTTTATACCGGTAGTTAGAGTTAGTTATTAGTCGTGTTTGTTTGTTTTTAGTCGGGTAGTCTTTTCCTTTTTTGGTAACAAAGCAAGAAAGATCTCATTTTACCTTAATGAACAAGAAGTATAACACCCCAAAATGGATCGTGCTATTTATCAAAATATCGTTAAGCCTTTGTTAGTAGAAGATCCGCTTCCAGTAATATTTTGGATGAAGCAGCATGGACTTTTAAGAAGAGTTAAAGTGCCAGCACTGTGATAAGAATATGAAATGGACTAACCGTTCTGTACTACAAGATAAATATGCATGGAAGTGCCAGTTCAAAGACTGAGAAATATCAGCAATATGAAAGCATTCGCAAAGGATCATTTTTCTTCCGTTCCAAACTTTCATTGCAGAAGTGGATTGAAGCTATTTTCTATTGGTGCGAGCAAACTAGTGTAACTCGGTTAATTTTCTGAATCTTTCAAGAGTGACTGTCATTGATATCCATAATTTCTGTCGTGAGGTGTGTTCTAAATACTTCGAAAACAATCCAATCAAGCTAGGTGGGTCTGGTGTAACGGTACAGATTGACGAGTCTTGCTTTTCGCATAAACCAAAATTTCACAGAGGACAGGCACCAATCAAACCCCTGTGGGTTTTTGGCATTGTGGATACTTCAACATCACCGTCGTTAGGATACATGGAAATAGTCGAGTCTCGAAACGCACATACACTCTTGCCAATAATTAGGAAAGTTGTTTACC